>NW_027185850.1:34013925-34026324 GCF_028583685.1 Petaurus breviceps papuanus | reverse complement strand
CACACACACGCACACACACGCACACACGCACACACTCTACCAACCTAGCCAGAGTTAGGGAGTGACCCAGCCGCCTACTGTCGAGCTTGTACTTAGCCAACTAAAAGAAAAAAAGAAAAACCCATTGGCCCCTAGATCCCGCCCTTCCATCCCCTGAGTTGGGGGCGGGGGGGAGGTTGTAGCTAGGTTCTGTTCTTTGGAGGGCGGTTTTATATAGTGAGAAGAGAAGTGAGATTCAAGACTGCCTACTTAGCGTGGCTGCAGTCCCGGCTCCTCCCTTCCTTTTCTTACCATTTCGCCTCGGGACTCTGGACTGAGGTCCGAGCCTGAACCATCTAGAAGAGGGATCTAATAAATACCTCCCCACCCCACCCCCAGCAACCCAGAGGGAGGTGGAGTTGGAGAACTACACCAAAGACAAGTCTAGCAGCTGACTGCAGCCTCCCTCAGAGGTTCTGAAAGGGTTGTTTTTGTGTTTTTCGTGGTCTCCGAAAGACACGCTAATACATATTAATACTGTTTCTCCCCTTAACCACAGAACAGAAAGCACCAAACCAGAAAGAGACGCTCCCCATTCTGTCCCTATAGACGACCCAGGAGGTCCTGCGCCTTGCTAAAAGCTGGGGTTCCTAGGATACCCCAGAAGAAGCAGTACACATGGCCTGCTCCCAATTCTGCCAGCGGTTGCCACTCCCTATTGGAGATGTGTCTGAAAATAAAGGCCAGAGAATGTGGTTAAAATCGTAAGGAGACATTCTTAGAGCGCTTTAAAGACCGTGAAGCCACACTTTATGCCCATTAGGTAATGTAGGTATTGCTATTCCCAGTTTCAGATGAGAAACAGAGATTGAGACGCTAAGCGGCTTATCCCAAGATACACACAGCCAATGTGAGCTGAGAGGAATTCAAACCCAAACCTTCTAAACTTCGAATCCAGCACAACCCTCCCCACACCAGATTTCTTCTCAGGTGGGCTCATCCCGACCACTTGGGTGTGGGAATTCTTGAAAAACTTCCAAACAGATTTTTTTTTCTGGGTGCACTTTGGTTTATAAGGGTTTGAAATAAAACCCATGATCTCTACCTCCCCACACACCTCAACAAAACCCCTTTGGAATTTTCCTTTCATGGGGAAAATCAGAGCTTCTTCCCTTGCCTGAAGCCCTTCTCTTTCTTGCCCCAGTTACTCCGGGATTAGGTCAAATTTTAACAGCTTAAAGGGGCAAAACCCGGGCCTTCTTTCACTAGAGAACCTTAACCCTACATAAAGTAAGCTGCTTTCCCCAAACATTTCCCATGTAACAAAAGAACAATCTCCAAACAAAAATCAGAAAAGACACAAAGCAATTTCCTTACTGTTTAATATATGTTTAAAACAAGTCTCCATTGCCAAGAAATATCTTATTTTATTAATAATCTATCCTATTATTCATTTTTTAAAAAATTTGAGCTCCAAATTCTCTCCATCAAGAAGCAAGCAATGTGATATCAATTATACATGTGAAATCATATCTTTTCTTGATCAAGATTATAAACATTTTTGCATTTTGTAAATGGCAGAAACAATAGTGTTGCATTAAGAAGGAATTCACATATCCCCTTTAAAAGTCAATGGCGGTCATTTTTCAAACCAAGAATGTAATGCCTTGAGTAAGACTTAGGAATTTCTTTCAGGCTCACACACTCGTACACCCATAATCATATCTTCCCCCGGACAAAGAAAAAGGCCAGTTTGGTAGATGTGTGAATTCCAAGTTGGGTGCTACGACAGGGGAAACACAGGTCCCTTAGACTTCACCTCCATTTCCAAACACTTAACAATTTTTTGGGGGGAGGAGGCATTCCAAAGTGGATCGTTTCGCTTTAAAATGATTCCTCCTTGCTACCAAAGGGAAAGACGAAGGGACTTTGGTTAGTAACTGTGTTCCTTAAAAGTGTTCTTGTGACTTTTAGACAAATACGAAGCAAAATTATTTTGTTCAGGTCAGGGGAAGAGAAAAGATCGACTTGTGAATTTGGCCACTTCTCCCCTCCCTTTGGTGAGTCGTCAAATTCTAGTTTCAATACAATTTTTAGGGCTGTTACAATTGCGTTTTTTTCCCATAAAAAAAAATATGTCCCATATTTAGCTGGAAGACATGTGCTTGAGAACTCTTGGTCACCAACATCGCAAGGAAGTATAAAGACATTCTGTACAAAAGTCACAATGGTGCTGAGGGAAACCTTTCCAACAAGCCCAGTGTCCTGTATGGTTCTCTTTTATAAAACGGGGAGACCCCGATTTTCAAGTCGATTTTCAGTCTGGGTTCCTTGGCCCTAACAAGAGACCAGGGCACTCTCCACTGAAGGAGTCACACACAGGCCCACGTGAGTGTGCTGGTGCAATCCACCAGAGCATCCAAGAGACTTGGGACAGTCTTATTTGTAGGTTAAACTGTATCCCTAAGCCTGCAAACCACATCTGGACCTGCGAAGTGGGGAAACCAGCCTCGCCTGCCTCCTACTGGGAAACAGCCAGAGTGCACAGTGACTGTATTTTGCTCCCTACCGTTGCCTGCAGGCTGAGCAGCTTTTCTTCTGGTCATAGTTACATGGGGAAAAGGAAAAAGGAAAAAAAAAGTTGGGGTTTGGGAGTTAGCGCACACAAAGCAGGGGATCAGATCTCTAGTTCCTTCAGTACCTGCAAAGCATCTCTTTCACTCCTCCTTTCTGGGTGCTTTTACTTCATGTCCTGAGGTTCAGCTATACACAGGTATACTTAACATTTGTGTGGATCATGAACAAGAGACAGCATAGGGTACTGGAGAGAGCCTGGCCTTTGAGTTAGGAAGACTTGGGTTAGGAAGACCTGCCTTGGAAACATACTAAATGGCCATAGGTAAGTCACAATCTCCCAACAAGCAACTCCCTAAGGCAACTCTCTAGGAAGGTAAGTTATAGACAATAACTGATCTGCATTGGTGGAAAGAGTTTCCATACAGGAAGTTCCCTACGGGAGTGGAGAAGAAAGAAGAGTAAATCTACCAAGCATTCCTATTGCTAACACAGTAATGACCCTGAGTTTCCTCACCTCCAGCATTGTGATCATTTGGTTTGTGTTTGACCAAAGCATATCTTTTCCATGCTGAAGATAACAGCTTCTTAAATTGATACTTTTGGTTGCAATCTTTTCTGGTTCATAGTGTTCACTGCGCTGTTGCAGCCTGTTGGAGATGTTTTGTTTTGTTTTGCTGTTGGTTTGGGATCGTAGAAGTTCATTTCTCTTCTCAGTGTCTAGGAAATTCATACACAGGATACCAAAGGGCACTTACTCCTCCAGCAAGAATACCTGTAGCCCAGGGCCAGATCAGACAGAATAGAGTCAGGCCTAATTGCCGAACTCCAAGAATGAGATTAAGACACTTTAATGTACATAGGAAACTTTTGCTAAAAATTGACAGGGGTTCAGGCATTGAAGATGTTGGCTTGTGAGAAGTGGGGTCCAATCTTCTGGATCTGGGACTAGGATTTCAGGCACAGGTGTTCCCTACTGTGGGAAACTCCATTAGGTATGTAAAGGATGAAAGGAGTGTGGGTCTGTCTCCAATCTTAGGTTTCAAAGAAACAAAGAATTAGTAACAATTCATCTGAATAGATGAATACTTTTACATAAATACAATTCTGAAACTCGAGTGGCATAACCCACCCACCCCACTCCCTTTTCGAGCAAGGTCTCAATTTCAGAAGAATTGAAAAGCTTAACTCTCATTAATATTAATAGCAATGAGAACAGATCCCACAATACAAGAAACAGACCCCATACTAGTTCACTGAACTACTTATGGAGAGCAAAGTAAATACTCTGATTTGTCTTGGGGGTGGGGTTAAGGGGGAGAGTTTTATTATACCTGTATTTATAGGAAGGGGGTAGATTCCTGGTTATTGGAAGTGTCCAAACACACAATGATTTCATTCTGCCCTTTTGGAATTCGTCATTGCTAAATTCTGAGAAAAATATTGGGGGGGGGGGGAATATTGGGTATCTACCTTAGGCATCCTGTACAACTACAGCCCCCTTCCACCTTCAAAAAGTAAAGAACCGATTCAAAGGAATCCCAGGTTTGCTAAAGTAGCGTGTTGTAGCTCTCACAAATGGGACCTGGTTTCCTATTTTATAGGTAAGTGTCGTGTGGGTCTTTAGATTTTATTAGGAAATGGAAACAACTATCCCTACTTCAGAAACAAAAGAAATACACTTTCCGGGGGAGGTCTTCTCACCCTCTATCTCCCAGCTCACCAGAAGCATCCGGGGAAGAACACTGGAGAGACAGCCCCACTTCAGGCTCTAACATAACCCTTCCCTCCGCCTGTCCCCTCCCCCCCATCCACGTACCAATATCCAGGGTGACCAGGAGGGCCCCAGGATGGAGATGGCTCTTCAAGACCAGTCTGCCCTGTTGAGGCTCAGGAGGGGGCCTCAGAAAGTGTAAGTCCCGAGTCCAGTTTTCAAAATCCACCTGTAATTTCAAGAGAAATGGGGAACAATTTAGACTAGTTGGGGAGTCTGGAACTTGTTTCTCCCTGCCCTCTCCAGACCAAGCTGGTTTTGCTTTGATGTTTGAAATGTAAAAACAATAGAAGGTAGAACTAGCATTTATTTCAAAATCATTAGCAATATCCCCTTTTCTACCACACACACACACACACACACACACACACACACACACACACACACACTCAAGGAGATGAAAAGAAACGCCATTCAGAGCTTTTCCAGGAGCAAGATCTTTTTTTCTTCCCTTGCCTTGTGCCGACAACTTGCAATGCAGCCAGATAGCATTAAAATTCAATCAAGAGAAAAACAAGCATTAAAATATGCTCTTCTTCTCCTTTCCCCTACTACATACAGCACTGGACCCTTCTCCCCCTACTCCCCCCCCCAACAAAAGTGCAGCATCTAGAGGAGAGCCCCAGAATAACTTAGAAAACTCCGTGTTGCTATTTTTAAAGGCGCCATTTCCAGATCGGGAAAGGTCTGTCTCCCAGGGCTGGGCCCCAGATGCTGTATTAATGTAACTTAATTTTGTAGCTGCTTCTTTTTAAAGATTATTTGGAATGGATTGTTTCTTTTGTTTACTATCCACCAAACGACCTCTGCTAATCTTATATTTTATCTCCGTAACATATGGAAAAGCCATTTATTCTGGCCAATCACAATAAAGTGAAGAAAACCCCATTTTATGGAAAGGTATATATCACAAGTCTGTTGATCATTAAAGATATGATTACCAGTGAAAACCCTCCAAAGGTGGCACATTTATGCTTCCAGGAACAGATGGGGACATGAATTTTCCTTGCAAATACTTTTGAAATTGCTCTTCTGGTAGCAGTATAAAAATGATATACAGATGCCAGGACCAACCAGGCAAGGACAGGGAACCCAGATTTACACAGTAAAGGCTTCACATGCGCTCCGTCAGTTTTGATTGATCTGCGCTATACCTCAGGAACTTGTTGACTGGGTAGGGAAACAGTGCAAATAATTCACTGCAACAAGCCAGATAATTCATCCCGCCAATCGGTCCGCTTCCCTTTCTCGCCGTGACATACGAGCCTTCCCCTCCAAAGATGCATCATTCTCCAGCGTGAGCAATATTCGAGGTATTAAAGGCGCACACAAAAGAAGGCGGGCCCCCTCACAGAGACAAGGAGAAGTTGTTTGGATAATGGCAGCCAGATAGCTTTCCACTTTAAGTCGGGCCAAAGCATTCAGAGCCAATTGTCATTATCATATTGATTAAAAAAAAAAAAAACTTCATCATAGTGCAATTTTGGGTTTAACGCCGACGGATTGGGAAAGAGCAAAGCGTGATCTCGCAAAAGCACAACATTCTGACCGCAGAGACGTTTCCCTGTTCCAGTTCATTGATGGAGTTGATGAAGTTTAAATGAAGCAGACACTGGATAAAAGTAAGGGTATTGACCACTGGGCACCGCGATCTGCGCTTGAAAAGACCCGATACATGCAGAAAAGCAAGATTTGCTAAATGCTCTAATCTTCAATCAAATCTTACATCAATACAGACAAAGTTTGGTAATGAGAGATTCAATGAAGCATGCGGGAGAGAGAATTAATCCTCTTGGTCTAAACTGGCTTCAACTTTGAAGCCTGCTCCTAAGGAAAGACAGTTATCTAAATGCTAAATAAGAAACTTATTGTACTTTTCACGGCATGCTAATCTTTTGTCTATTTCATCTCTATTATTTGTATGCTCGTAGACCGCAGTTGTCATGGTGATTATAGCAAGCCACGCTCTGTGGATGGCGGCGAGGAAACAGCAGTGAATGTGGTAGAAAAAGAAAAAAAATTCACGCAACCCACGGTCCCAAAAAAGGGGGGAGGGGAAAGGGGAGAGAAAAGACACGGTAATTTAGCCCCTTCTCTGATACCCTGTCTGTTGCGTACCTCCACCTTCTTGGGGCTGTGGACACTGAAACTGCACGTCTGCCACGACAGGGACGGTCAGACGGCTTGGCCAACCCCCAGAGAGCCGCCCCCTTACCACCCTGGAAATAAGCTCCCCACGCCCGAGCTCACGCCTTCCCATGGGAGAAGGGCACGACTTGCCCTTTGCTAGAGCTCTCTACAGGGCCGGAGGCTGCAGGTAGGAGCCCCGCAGCGCTTTCCCTCTCCCTCCCGGCCCGCCCTCCCGAGAGACTAGAGGAAAGGCGCAGGGCTCCCTTCCACTGCCAGCGCTACCGAGGGATGGCAAAAGGCCGGGGTCGCGGCCCAGGTTGTGTCCACAGCGTGGGGAAAGATGTGCGTGAACGAGGAAGGAGAGCAGGGGACCTTCAGCAGGCCCAATGCTGTCCCCAGAGACTCCGGGGTGCCTTGGGCCTAGGCTGGGGAGGGGGTGGAGTCGGTGCTAGAGACCGGAGAGGGCGAGGAAGGAGAGGGAGACCGAGAGGAGGAGGTAAAGAAAGAGAAGGGAAAAGCAAAGAAAATGAAGGAGGAAAGGAGGAGACCAAGGAGAGAGAGGAGAAAGGGAGAGAAAAATGAGGTGAAAAGGAGAAGGAGGGAGAAGTGAAGAAGATAGAGGAGAGAAAGGAAGACAGCACAGGAGAGTGGAGGAGAATCGAGGAGGGAGACCAAAGAAATGAAATAGAGGGAAAGAGAAAGGAGAGAAGCGAAGACAGAAAAGACGGAGAAGAAAGAGAAATGTGGATGAAAGAAGCAGAATAGAGGGGAAGGGCGAGTAGAAAGGTGGAAAAAGAGAATGAAAGAAGGAAGATGGAAGAAAATGGATGAGAAGAGAGGAGAAAGAATAGGAGATGAAAAGAGAAAGGAGGGAGAGGAGAGAAAAGATAGAAAAATTGGAGAGGAGAAAAGAGGAAGAAGAGATGGAGAGGGTGAAGAGGAAGAAGGGAGAAAGGAGGAGAGAAAGGACAGAGAAGGGAAGGCGGGGAAGCAGAAGGCAGAGAAGAGAGGAAGAGGAGAAGATGGAGAGAAATAGACAACAGAAGAGAGAAAGTGGGGCAGAGGAGAGAAACAAAAAGACAGGAGTGATGGAGATGTGCAGGAGCAGGGCAGCCACGGGCCACCTCAGCATCTTCTGCTTCCGCAGCCCCGAGGGGAGCCCAGACGCCGCCTTCAGGAGGCCAGGCCGGGAACCCCGAGCTAGCTCGAGGAGCGGGGGGCAGCGGGCAGCGGCGGCAATCGCACGCTGGACAAAGGTGGCGACCGGGCCTTTTATGCGATTTACAAAAGTTGCCAAATTAAGACGGGATTATAACTGCTCGAGCCCTCGTTGGGGCCGAAAGGTGGGGGGTGGCCAATATAGCCCAGCAGTGTTGATGAAAAGCTTAAAAAGTAATAAAGGCGCAAAGGGAGCGGCCAAGTAACGCGTCCGACTCTGATTAGAGACGCGAGCGCGCCGAGGCTGTGAACTTGAGTCGTTGTTTGAACTTTAATTTGTTCATTAACAGGATTTGCCCCTCACTGCGAATGTTATTACTTCCCTTTGCCTGCTCCGCACCAACTCCAGGCCCTAATGAAAGAGTCTGGCAAAAAGTTAAACGCCTAGTAATTAACTCATTTAATTGAAAAAGGGAGAGAGAGGGAGAGAGAGGTCTTGCTACAAGCCATAGAAAAGTGACCCGGCAGAAGGAAATGGTCGTGAAGGGCGGGCCGGAGAGGCTTCAGGCTGGGCTTCGGACTGGCCACTTGAGATCGGCCTCCCTGGCCCCACCGTAAAGCCCGCCAGCCTGCCGCCCTACAGTCTGCTTGGTCAGTTGGTCACAGCATTATGCCTCCTCCCTTTCAGGGTGGCCAATCAGCTCCAGAGCTCCCAGGTGGTACCTGCCCTCGGTTCTCCAGGAAGCCAGGGGTTTATTTTAGAAGTAGCAAGGAGCTTGGTAGTCAGAACTGCACATTTCTGAGGGAGGGAATATCAAGGCAACAAAAGGAACACACACACACACACACACACACATTCACTTTCTCTCTGTCTCTGTCTCTCTCTCTCCCCTCTCTCTCTCTCTGTCTCTCTGTCTCTCTCTCTGTCTCTCTGTCTCTCTCTCTGTCTCTCTCTCTCTCTCTGTCTCTCTGTCTCTCTGTCTCTGTCTCTGTCTCTGTCTCTGTCTCTCTCTCTCTCTCTCTCTCTCTCTCTGTCTCTCTCTGTCTCTGTCTCTCTCTCCCCCCTCTCTCTCCCTCTATCTCTTTCTCTTCCTCCTCTTCTTCTTCTCTCTAATCTTCATGTTTGCAGCCCAAACAGCCACATTATACTGCCTTCCTTTCTCTTACCACCTTCCATATATCCACATTTGGGCAGAAGATAAAAAACCTTGGAGATCAGAACTAAAACTCCTCCTCTTTCTCTTTTCCAAAATAGCAATAGGGATCCATTTATCTGCTTCCCCAGGACTTCCTATCTTATCTTTTCTTCTCTGTGCGTTTTTGTCAGCCACTGAAAACTTTGACCCACCCCTCAAATTCACTTTCAACAGGAAATTAAGCTGGGTCGAAATTAAATATTCAGGCACTGGAGCTCTTAACAAAGGTATATGAGCCTTTGTATTGAAATCAAGAAACAGACAACATCATTTCACACCCTTTTCCTTACTTGCTACACCAACACACTCTTTTTTGGTTCTTGTCCCTTCCTACCACATTTCTTTGGAAGGATAGACAGCTAAGTGGGCAATCCTAGTGGCTCAAGCACTGGGCCTAAAGTCAAGAAGACCTGAGTTGAATTCCTTCCTTCAGACACTAGCTGAGTGACTCTGAACAAGTCACTTCAGTCTGCCAGCCTCAGTTTCCCCAACTATAAAATGGGGATATAAAAAAAAAGATAATACTAGCATCTACTTTCCAATGTTGTTGTGGGAATTAGATGAGATAATATTTGTAATGTGTTTAGCCCAATGTCTGGCACATAGTAGGTGCTTAATAAATACTTGTTCCCTCCCTCCACTCCTCCTACATCACAGATTTAGGGCTAGAAGGGACCTTAGGGGTTATAGAGTCCCATCCTCACACTTTTTACACATGAGGAAACTGAGGCTCACAGAGGTAAATTACTTCAGCCAAAGTCACATAGGGAGTAAGCAACAAAGGCGGGATCTGAACATAGCCTCCTGCTCCAAATTTATATTCATTCAAATTTATATTTCATAGGAAAAAAAATAACTCATCAGAATTGCTATTAGCTGGTGCCTGTCCAGGTTGTTGGCTTCCCATGAGTTGCTGGAATTACCTTGCTGAAACTAGGCTGTTCCAGTTGCTTCTCTTATCACACACATCTCTACATTATCTCATCTTATCTTGGCAACAAGCCTGGAAAGCAGGTTCGGCTATTATTCCCATTTTACAGCTGAGGAAACTGAGGCAAAAATAGGTTGTGACCTGCCCAGGGTCACATGGCTAGGAAATGTCTGGAGCCACATTTTATCCCAAGACTAGAGCTCTGCACACTCTGCTACTGTGTTCTTTTTTATATTAAGCCCAGATCTGTCTCCCTGTAACTTTCTACCCATCCTTCAAGGCCCAGGCCAAGTAAGAGCCCAGCCAAAGTCCCATCTCTTCTATGAAGAGTTCCCTGACCAGTCCAGCTGGAAACGATTTCTCTTTTCTAAATTTCCACAACACTTAATGTTTGTAACAAACCTTTAGCATTTAGCATATGCAGGGTACCCCAAAAGTGTTAGTGAAGTTTTGAGTTCTCTAAGCTTTAAAGGCCACTAAGATTTGGGGGAAGTACATCACTAGGTGGCGCCATAGCGCACAAAGCGCTGGTCCTGAAGTCAGGAAGACTCATCTTTCCTGAGTTCAAATCCAGCCTCAGACACTTACTAGCAGTGTGGCCCCCAGCAGCGTCATTTCACCCTCTTTGCCTCAGTTTCCTCATCTGTAAAATGAATTGGAGAAGGAAATGGCAAGACATTCCAGTATCCTTGCCAAGAAGATCCCAAGTAGGGTCAGGAAGAGTTGGATACAACGCGTCAACAACAAAGCTTTTGGGACACCCTGCATCGTCTTGTTTATATCATTAGTCCTCCTTTATATACCTTCCCATTCAGGTCACAACCCCTTTGAGAGCAAAGCCTGTGCTTTGCATTTCTTTATATCCCTGACAGTACCTGAAGTAATGCTTTGCACATAATTAATCATTCTAAAAAACCAAACCTTTGGCAAAAGGAAGTTTACTCAACAGTAGCATAGGAAGGATATTCATCAAAGATGCAGCATATGTCTCCAAACTTACCATGGTGTCCAGCTCCCTTCGAAGGATATGTTGAATCCAGTGGCAATTGGAAGTATTTCAGGCAAAAGGAATGCTAACTACTCATGCTCGATGAATGTTTACTGACCAAAGGTGTGCATGGCATGAAACCGGCCTCCAAAAGAATGACCCAAAATCAGGACTTGAGACCAAGGCCACTACTCTTGATCCTGTTCATGGAAACCTATGAAACTTGTCCATTTCCTTATCAGAAACCAAATTAGAAATTATGTGTATATGGTACTCACATTGGAAAAACCTGGACTTATCCTTCATGCTCTCTTTCTCCCAAGGAGCCATGCCTGATGTTGATCTGGTCCGCAGGCCTAGATGTCTACATTGGAATCTTTGGGAAACAGAGCATCAAGGAGGCCATCATTTTGAAACCATTATTCAGGAAGGCCAAGTCTCAAGAAGCTACTTTTCCTTAGGGAAAAGCAGGACTAGAGGGAGCAAGTACAAAAGGAGCCTCCTTGTACTCAAGGAGATGGGTTCAAGTCACATCTCTAACACATTTTAGCTTTGTATCTATGTGCAATTATGTAAGTTTAGTTCTCTGTAATGCCAAATGCCCTCTAAATTACAGAAAACTGTGGTATGTTAGAAGGAACTCCAAATTTGAAGGAAGTGTTTGGACTAGATGAAATCTAAGGTCCTTTGCAACTCTAACTCTGTTCATAAATTAGAAAGTTCCTTACAGAGATGAAATAATAGTTCCAGACAATTTTTTTAAAAATATGAAGTTGGGAAACAAGGAATGTATGAGGGATCTAAAAAGCCCAGTGATGTCACTTTTTCTTTCCTTTAAATCATTGGATACTACGGAAAAAGTAATAATGAAACTGGGGGGTGGTTGAACAAATTATGGTATATGAATGTAATAGATTACTATTGTACCATAAGAAATGAGGAAAAGGAAAAGTTTCAGAGAATCCTGGGAACATTTGTGTGAACTGATGCAGAATAAGATGAGCAGAACCAGTGACACAATTTGTACAATGACAAACAATATTCTTTGGAAGACTTAAGAACACTGATCCAATGTAATGACCAACTATGATTCCAGAGGACCAATGATAAAACATGCTGCCCACCTCCTGACAGAGAGGTGACAGACTTGGGATGCAGAATGAGACAGACATTGGACATGGCCAATGTGGGAATTTATTTTACTTGACTATGCACACATATTATGAGAGTTTTGTTTTTATTTGTATTTTTGAGTAGGAACAATGGAAACTTAATACTTTTGGGACCCAGAAGAATGTCTGCCTTGAGGTCAGGGATTGGATTTTTGTCTCTGTAGCCCTGTGCCTAGCATAGTGTTTGACAGGATGGGCACTTTTTTTGGTATTTGTTACCTTTTCTCCATATACTTATTTTTTTCTTCTTTTTAAAAATGTTTTTCCAAATCACATGTAAAAATAATTTTTATCATTCTTTTTTAAAATTTTATATTCCAAAATCTTTTCCTTCCCCTCCCCTCCCCACACTCTGAGGCTGTAAACAATCTGATATAGTCTATATATGTACAATGCATATAAAAGCATTTCCATATTATTCATTGTGTATAAGAAAACTGGGGAAAGAAAGAAGGAAGGAAGGAAGGAAGGAAGGAAGGAAGGAAGGAAGGAAGGAA
>NW_027185850.1:34010690-34013915 GCF_028583685.1 Petaurus breviceps papuanus | reverse complement strand
AAAGAAGGAAGGAAAGAAGGAAGAGAGATAGTATGCTTTAGTCTGCATTCAGAATCCATCAGTTCTTTCTTTGTAGGCAAACGCATTTTTCATCATGAATCTTTTGGAATTGTCTTGGATCATTGTATTGCTGAGAATAGCTAAGTCATTCACAGTTGTTCATTGTACAATATTACTGTTACTGTATACAATGATATCCTGGTTCTCCTCACTTCACTCTGCTTCAGTTCCACGTAAGTCTTTCCTGGTTTTTCAAAAACCATCCTGTTCATTATTTCTTATAGCAAACAGTATCCCATTGCAATCACATACCACAAGTTGTTCAGCCACTCACCAATCAATGGGCATCCGCTCAATTTCCAATTCTTTGCCACCACAAAAACAGCTGCTATAAATAATACCCTTACACAAATAGATCCTTTCCTCCTCCCCCCCCTTTATTTTTATCTCTTTGGGATAAAGACCTCATAATGGTATTGCTGGATCAAAGGATATGCACAGTTTTGTAGACCTTTGGGCATAGTTCCAAATTGCTCTCCAGATTGGTTATATCAGTTCACAACTCCACCAACAATGCATTAGTGTCCCAATTTTACCACATCCCCACCAACATTTATCATTTTCCTTTTCTGTCATATTAGCCAATTTGATAGGTATGAGCTGATACCTCAAAGGTGTTTTAATCCTCTAATCAATGGTTGATTTAGACCATTTTTATATGACTGATTTCTTCATTTATAAACTGCCTATTCATATTTTATATCCTTTGACCATTTAGCAATTGGGGAATGATTTGTACTTTTATATATTTGACTCAGTTATTTATATATTTGAGAGATAAAGCCTATATTAGAGATATTTGTTGCAAAAAAAATCCCAGATTTCTACCTCCCTTCTAATCTTAGTTGCATTGGTAGGCACTTTTAATACATATTTGTTGAATTTTACTAAACGTCTAATTCCATAGGTGATAACTGGAGAACATTGACTTGGATACCAAGTATCTCTCACTTTTGACTCATTATCCAGCTTCTATTGTCCATTGTGGCCCTTTCTGATTTCACTCCCTACTAAAACAGACTGCCTTGAATGCCTTTTGGGGAAAAAAAATAGCTTATAACTTAAATGCAGGAAAAGTGGCATTTACATACATAAGGCAGAATACAAAAAGAGGGTTCTATATGAAATTGTGAATCTTCATTTCATACCACTTGCTTTAAAGAGTGTATAATAAATTTTTAACATTACTTTTTTTTTAAAAGAAACTTAGTACTTGCTAATTGAAAAAAATAAGATAAGATAATAGTTACATAGGAACAAAAAAAAGTAAAAATTATGAAAAGAAATGTTCATCTGTTCCTGGTCCAAGCCATTACTAGGAGTTCTAATAAGCCTTTTTGTTCTACAAGGAAACTGTTGAGAAAAAAAGGATCAGAAAATAGTTGGGTTCATTAAGTCTTCTGCCGGGAAAAGTCAACATGAAATATTCAACAAAGAAAGCAGGAAGCTAAAGATGGAGGAGTAAGGACTATATCAAAGGCCATCTGAGGTCCACCGAGTCCCTCCTTCTTTTCTATGTCTCTAGTTTTTCAAAGATAACTTTGTCTTGATCCTGTCTTGGCCTCTCAAAAAAAGGCATTCAAGGCCTGAAGCTTTCATTTGGCGAGAAGAGAAGGAACAGAAGCAATAATAATGGCTCACAACTATATATTGCTATAAGGTTTGTAAAATCCCATAGATTCACAGAATCCTAAAACTACAGAATTTTAGAGTTGTAAGGTACCTAGTTCAAGCCATAGACAGAAAGGAATCCCTACTACAACATACCTGACTGAAAACCTCTATTAAGGCAGAATCCACCACCTCTCAAGGGAGACCATTCTATTTTGGTACAGCTCTAATTGTTCCTGACATCAAGCCTGGACGACGACGACAACGATGATGATGATGATGATGATGATGATGATGATATTCAGGCATGTCAGACTCTTCATGATCCCCTTTTAGGGTGTTCTTGGCAAATATACTGGAGTGGTTTGCCATTTCCCTCTCCAATTCATTTTACAGATGAGGAAACTGAGGACCACAGGATTAAGTGAATTGCCAAGGGCTACACAGCCAATGTAATAATGTAACTAACATTTTTAGAGCACTTTAAGGCTTGCCTGGTGCTTTACAAATATTAACTTATTTTGTCTCCCAAAAACCCTGGGAGGTAGGTGCCATTACTATCTCTATTTTACAGATGAGGAAACTGAGGTAGGCAGAAGTTAAGGAATTTGTCCAGGGTCACATAGCTAATAAGCATCTGAAGCCAGATTTGAACTCAGGAAGATAAGCCTTTCTGATTCCTGGCTCAGCACTCTATGCACTGTGGCACCACCTAGCTGCCCCTGAGGATATGAAAAGACCTCACAGGGACTAGACCCCTTGTGATTCTTTGAAGGAAACTCGTTTAACCCAAACAAACTTAATTGATTCTGACCTTAGACTGCTATGTAGTCTAATGACTTCACCTGAATGTATTCCCATCCCTTCCCCAAGTCTGAGCCTTAGATGTTTCATGTAGGTTGGGATTTGTCTCACTATTCTCTGTGAATCAGGATTGAAGAGGTTTTGAGAACTCATCAAGCCCACTGCTCTGCTTTCATGACATGAGTTTACATCTGCCCTATTCTAGGTGGGCAGCAATCTATTTCTCTTTTCAAAAGCATTTGAAAGAGATTTTGTGGTCTCCTCAAACAGCCCCTTCCAATACTCAAATACCCAGTGAGAACAAGATTGTTTTTCTTTAATGCCAACTTTCAAACCCTCATGCACATTTTTTCTCATTCTGTTCTCAGTGAAAATGGAAAATAACAAATTAACTATTCTTTAATAAAGGGGGTGTGTAGGTGGTGAAGTGGATAGAGCAGTAGGCTTGGAATCAGGAAGACTTATCTTGATGAGTTCAAATCTGACCTCAGACACTGACTAGCTGTGTGACCTTGGGCAAGTCACTTAACCCTGTTTGTCTCTGTAAAATGAGCTGGAGAAGGAAATGGCAAACCACTCCATTATCTTTGCCAAGAAAATCCCAAATGGGGTCAAGGAGAGTCAGCCATGACTAAACAACAAGAAGAACAAAAGAGTCCATTCTAATTTTTAAGACCATTACTAAAACTTGCAATCCAATTTGATGAACTTGTAAAGTCATTTATCAGGTTCTAGGTTCACTAGGCTAGA
>NW_027185850.1:34004966-34010590 GCF_028583685.1 Petaurus breviceps papuanus | reverse complement strand
AAAAAAAAAAAAAAAAAAAAGAGGACTATGAGGTGTCTAAGGTCTCTTTCAGCTCTATAATGACGATCTGTAACTACCAAAAATAACAATTATGTTTTGACCTCTCATGGGGCAGGTAGGTGACATGGTGGATGGAGTACTGAACTGGGAATCAGGAAGGCTCAACTTCATGAGTTCAAATCTGGCTTCAGACATTTAGTAGCTATGTGACCCTGGGCAAATGACTTAACCCAGTTTGCCTCAGTTTCCTCATCTGTAAAATGAGCTGGAGAAGGAAATGGCAAACCTCTCTAGTATCTTTGCCAAGGAAATCCCAGGTAGGGTCACAAAGAGTGGGACATGACTGAACAACAAAGCCCATTCATGCCCTTGAGTTATGTTAGGAGTATTCACTGTATCTATGCCCATGCTTACGATCACATAGGATATGAGACATTTAATTTCTTAACAAAGATTTATCAGCACCTCTTTGAAAACTGGTGTAAGATCAGTTCTAGGATCTGCAGAAGTGTGGGGGACAGACCTGGTTCTAGTTAATGACCCCTTCTTTGCCCTTTCCTCCAACTCCATCCCCTTAAATTTATGTGTCTTCAAAGTCATAGCATAATTGGACTCTCAAATTGTCAATCACCCCAACCCCTGATAAATGATGGATCTTGAGTCAGAGGGCTTGGGTTCTAGTCCTAGAGCTGTCACTTACCAGATGAAAGACCTTATACAAGTCATTTAACCCTCTGGGCCTTGGTTTCCTCATCTATAAATTGAGTAAGTTAGTCTCTTTTGAAATGGACTTTTTTAGAGGTTAAAAAGCAACACACAGGCATCTCATTACTGTATAACCACCACCTCTCTTGATCATCACCATATTTCTCACACTTTTGGTTCTTTGCAAAAATCAAATCCACCCTCAGAAAATTTGTCAGCATTAAGGATGACATTCGAAAGACCATGTCCTGGATTCTGGAAACAATGACCAAAAAAAGCAGTTTCCAGAATTCACATGGGCAATGAAAGATTGTTGGGGATAAATATCTTGTCTCCTAAGGTGTCTACTTTGAAGAAGCAGAACTCATTTGGATGTGGATGTTTGAGAATGAGTGTGCAAAAGAAGCAAAAACCTTTATACTATAAAGTCACATTTGAAATGAAGATGATTCTAGTTAGATTTCATCTACATTATTACAATCCTTCTACTCAACAAATGATGAAACAAATCTACCTCCTCTTAGGATCGAGGCAGGGAACATTAGTGTGAAATGTTGCTTCTGTGGGCAGAAATAGTCTCTATGTTGGTTGGTTGGTTGGTTGGTTGGTTGGTTTGGCCACTTTTTCTTTGTGGTAAGAGAGATTTCTATCCTGATGAATGGGGAAGGTAGAATATCAGAAATATCTGTAGTTTAAGAAAACAAAAGGCATCAATAAATCTTTTTCTTTTCGTCTATCAGTTGATTGAAGAGAAATGGTTATTCTTCAATGCCCCTGCCTCTGCTTTGTCCAGTACAAATATACATCCCTTAGTTGTGCCCTCGAGAAATCCTCATAGTACATTAGCAAATTGTTTTTGGTTTTTAAGAATTTATTACTATTACCATGATTTCCTAAGTTGTTCAAACATGGCTACAATCACTCAACCAGAGCCAACCCTGTGTATGTAAATTCCTTCCTAGGGCCAAATTCTGTATGTTTTGTTCCTTTTTTTTTTCCTTAAAAAAAGACATTTTTAAACAGAAATGTCTCTTTGCTTTATTCTTTGCTTGTTTGTTTAGGAGGTAGAAAAAAAAAGCACATGAATTTGTTTTAAGGGTGTATTTTTAACGACAACAAAAACAATTTTTTTAGCCAGATAATATCAGGCAACCTAGCATACCATGCCATGTGACAAGCATTTCAAAGGATTTTTCCCCCTGTGGCTATCATTTTTCAATGAAGTACCTAAGCGAATTCTATGTGCTAAGAAGAATTAAAGTAACAAAAATGTGTTTTCCATTTTTCATCATCTCATAAACCTTTTAATTTTATCCCTTTCAATCTTACAGGTATTTATAGTAGAAAAATAAAGTATGACATTATGAATGGGGCACAGGCTTAAGAAATATAAATCCTATATTCTAGTCCTAGTCTTTGGAATTAAACCCAGTATTCTTGGCCCTCAAAGGCAAAATCAGGACCAAAAAGGTGGAAGTTACAAGAGGGAAGATATTAGCTCAATATAAAGAAAAAAAATCTTCCAAGTAGAACTGTCCAAAAGTAGAATGGATTACTGTAATGTGTAATGAGTTCCCTGTCACTGAAAGTCTTCAAGTGGAGGTTTACTATCCATTTTCCAGAAAGTCAGAGAGAGGATTCCTGCTTCAGGTAAAGGATGGCCTCTAAGGTTACTTCCATTCCAGACATTCTATGATCCTATTTTTCTTCTTGAGCTGATGCTTTATTGAAGTTAATTTACCTTTCTATGCTTTACTTTCCTTGAAAATAACATAATATTTTCTCACCTCTTTCCTATTTTACAAGGATATTTTGAATTAGATGATTATGAAACCATTTTCTTGGGGAGAACTTTTTAAAAAAGAAATCACAGTGCAATTCAACAAATAGTTATTACCTCTCTATAGATATAATATTCAGTATATATTATTTAAAATAGCTAGTCTATATATGTATATACATAAATGTATATGTATGTATGTGTGTGTGTACAGATAAAGTTAAGTAGAATACACAGTGGATATTTAATAAACACTTATTGAATGAACAGGTAAATGAAACAGAACCAAGAAATTCTCATCAAGAAAAAAAGAAGAAAAGGTATTTAAGGACCTTCCTCCTGGTTTTCTATGTGATCTGTTGCAAACCACATAACCACTCTAAGCCTCAGTTTCCTTATCTGTAAAGCAAGAAAGATAAATCCCACTTTCCATAAAGTTGTGAGCAAATTGAAAAATGCTCAATAATGAACATTATATATTCCAGAATTTTAAAAGAAAGATTCCATCTAAATACAAGCATTTCACTGTTGGGTAAATAAATACTCCTCTACAGATGGTTTCTTATGGATCTTTTAAAGGTACTGTGTCAAGAACTGGTTTAACCATCCTTCTAGAATCCACTGAATCATATATTACAGCACTCCCTATGATGAATCCTTCAAAAATTGCCTGCATGAAAAATATCCATGTGCCTAGTGTGGTGTATATATTGTGTTAGCATGACAGAGAACTAAAAATAATTGCATTAAAGTCTGGTTTGGGACCCTACTCCATGTAAGTGACGTCTCTGATCCATGCAGCATGGAAGATACAGAAACGTGTTGCATCCCTATTCTTTAACCTTGAAGAGAATGAAACACATTTGCCTGGAGACAATATTTTGGGATGCGGAGCAGGAAAGTAGCAGGTAGAGATGGAAAGACAGTTCATTTTTAGTTAACCACAAACTTTAGAAAAGAGCCAATAAGGTAGACCATCATGTCTCTTTTTCTCACTGGCATCTATCTGTATAAGATTCCCTAGGGTACTGAAATCAAGCTTGTTTCTGGTCAGCATGATTTTCTATCCCTTCTCTTATCTTTTTTTTTTCCCTCTTTAAGTATCTGGAGGGGCCTGGGTGTTGGATGCCCTACTGGTTAGTATAATGGGCATTTGAAGCACTGTATCTCACCTTCATTGTTCTTACTTTCATAAACAACTGTTGGGCAACATAGCTTACCCTAAAGAACCTCTGGGTGGCAAGACTACTGCCACCATACTATCAGATGAGGGAGCCCATTTGGATCCATTGAAAAAACTTAGGAAATTGTGATATTAGGAACAAATCTTTAAGAACCAAAACATTTTTCATGTTATTTAATCATATGAGGATTTTTGGAGGGCACATCTAAAGGATATGTGTTTTTGATGGACATTTCAAAGTCAAGAACATTGAAGAATAACCATTTATCTCTAATCTGATAGGGGTTTGTTTTGTTTTGTTTTTATTTTTCAATTCTGTTGACATTTTGTTTTCTTAAACCATGAATCTTCCAGTTATTTCTCCTCACACCTCCCCGCCCAATCAGCTAACCTCCTAGTCTCCTCTTAGGGTTGAATGAGAGCAAAAGGAGCCAGGTAAAACCAACCGGCTTAGTAAAAATGAGGGGGCCTTTCTACTAAGGGAGGAGGGGAGTCAAAGAGAGAGACAGACTCCATTCTGGGGACCTGGGCTGAAACTGGATTAGGTGTGGATCCTGTGCAAGCCCTTGCACATCCTTTTCCCGATCTCCCTAGTTTTTCCAATCTAATCCAATCCAATTCAATAAACCAAATTGAAAGGCGCTTTCAATGGTCGGTCGGTCGTTCATTCATCGAGCATTTATTGAGCTCCTACTATATGCCAGGCACTGAGGATACTAAGCCAAAAATGAGGCAGTCCTTGACCTCAAGGGGCTTACATTCTAGAGAAGGGCAGGAAGGGCAAAGAGGCAACATCTAGACATATGTCAATACCATCTCCCAGGTGTGTAAAATAGGCACTGGTGTGGATCCAGGGAAGCCCTTCAATGACTCCAATACGGCAAACCCTCCACTCACCCCCGCCCCGGCGCTTACTACTTTCTCGCGAGGTCCTCAAGCTGGAAAGAGGAGCCCCCCGCCCCTGCCTTTAAAATAAAAGTGGCTGCAGGGATGGGGGTCGCCGGCCGCAGCTGAAAGATCCTGGGGGTGGCTGAGAGGGCACGTATGGAGCAGCCCTGGTGAGCGCGCACACGTGCACCCCGTCCCCAGGTGCCGCCAGCGAGCTGTGAAATCCTTTTACTGGCACCCCCTTATCCCCAAAATACAGAAACATACCCCCCCACACACACACACACACACACCTGCAAGACTCCTCTGGTGGGGCCCCGATCCTGGGGGCTGAGGATACTCACTGTCCAACCTCGCAACCCGGCCCGGTCCTGGTCCCCAGCAGCCGAGCCCGCCCCGGTCACCCCGCGCCTGAAACCCAGCTGGACAGCTCCAGCTCCCCGCGATGTGCACAAAGAGAGCGGCCTCTACCGTCCACTGCGGGCTGCACAGCCGCCCGGTGGGAGCCCACGCCTTCCGACAGCAGCTACCCTTTCCCTGCCAACGCCCCCTCCCCCGTCTCCTTCTTCTCCCTCCCTGAACGCGGGGTTAAGGCCCCTCTCCCGCAGCAGACGAACGAGAAGCGACGTGGAAATCTCTCTACCCAAATGAACTGTGATATCCTTTTGATGGGTATAATTTATTCCAAAATAGTCCCTGGACTGAAACGATCAATTAGCAGCCTGAAACGCACTGTGAAGTAAATTGTCACACTCTCTATTACAGGATGGTTATCATATATTTATAAGGTGTGTTTTCTGCAATCAGAACCAACAAGGTGTTGAGTGATAAGTCATAAATGCAGTTCTTCAAAAAGAGGAGGGGGCCAGGGAGGGAGAAGAGCTCTGACATTGTGTGTAGGAGAAAGAAAAAAAATGTATGACACTTATGGCAACTGCCTCTGCCATCCCCCGCCCCCGTGTTGTACTTCATCTAGGCAAGTGGGAGGTACACTAGGAACAGGAGACTGCCCACACATATAACCCGGGGGTCCAGCCCCTTTGACCACTAGGGATGCTTCAGCCTCCT
>NW_027185850.1:34000933-34004866 GCF_028583685.1 Petaurus breviceps papuanus | reverse complement strand
CTCTCTCTCTCTCTCTCTCTCTCTCTCTCTCTCTCTTTCTCTCTCTCCAGAAAGCTCTAGGTAAATCTTATTGGTCCTATTCCCGCTCTTCCCCTAAATAGTCCAGTATCTTCTGCTTTAGTTTAGCTCGACTGTGACAAAAAGCTGGATTTTTAATCCTTGCTTGTGTCTGTCATCAGGTTTGAGGAAGCATTCCCGTTCTTTCTTCAATTTGGGGTGTCATCCTCTAGTCCTTTCCATTAGAGCTATTGAGGTCAGATTAATAACATATTTCAATGCCCTTCTCCCTCCTTTCCCAAATGGAAAGATAATTTATTTAAAAATCAGGACCCTAGGCCAGATCCATCACCCATTCAGTCTAGTAACATATTAGAATTTAAATTGGAAGGACCCTTATAGATCATCCAGTATAATACCTTCATTGAAATGTACAGATGAGGAAACTGAGACCTAGAGTGATATGCAACTTCTACAAAGTCACTCAGGTAAATATGGGGCAGAGCCAAGATTTGAAAGTAAGGCTTCCCAGCACACTATGCTGTCTCTGATAGTCACCCTGCTACATGCTATCTCTTATGTCAGCCTCAAAGAGCAAGGGTACATTCCCCAAGATTCTCTTAGAATATACTATGAGACCATCTTCCATGATACTTGTATATTCAAAGCATCTGTGATGTCAGGCATGTGGTGCTCCCTTTGAGGATGCAGATCAAAACCCATCTACTGTTCATCCTGTGCTACCCTTGTCCAGGTCCTAATAAAGCCTCTGCAGGGGACCCACCCAAACTGCCAGGCCCTCACTCTTCATCTTGACATGGCTTTGATACTGATGAAGCACAAGGGTTGTCTATTGTCCATTTTCTCCCCATGATTAGCCCACCTCCTTTGTAGGTCATACATTTGTTTGATGATATCCTTTGTATCACTTCTCCAGCATGATTCTTCAAGCTGCAGCCCCACTCATACACATTATGGCCCTCTGGATGGGACCAACCTTCAGTTTTTCAGAGATGGAATTATTTCAGTTTTAGGACCCATGACATCACTAGAATAATAAATACTTTCTCTGCTCCCTTCCTCCAGAAGGTACCCTTCTACATTCTTCTGCTAGGAGAACACAGATCTAGAACAAAGTTCAATGATCAGGTGCCACTTAGAATAAGAAAACTGACATCAGCTGTCCTATGGATGTGGCCCTCTTTTTGTCTGTGGTTGATATGGGGAGAGCACACACAGACCATGGGTTTATGATTCAACTTGCCTCATCCTATTCCCTCTGACATCCTATCAGACCTTTGTTACAGTTTCAGGTTTATGCCACTAAGAAGAGAGCTTGGGGAGAAAGATCAGGTTGGGTCTTAAGTGCAGAAGGGAAGTTGTTGATTGGTAAACTACTCAAGTTATGGGCATGTGGGGGTGGTTCATGTTCCTTCCTCAGCACATAATAGAGCCTTCCAGATCATTAAAGTCCAGCCTGGAGTCTTCTCCTCATTTAACCTCTGGTTAAGTTGGACACAAATTTAAGAAAATTCTGGGTGAATTTCATGAAGATGGGTTTGGACAGAAAGTATATTCCTTCATCTACAAGGAAAAGTCACACACTCCACTCCAAAAGTGATCAGTTTTGTGCCTTGTTTCAGTTGGAAAACCTCTGTCACCGACCTCAGAATATCGACTCCATCTCTCCCAACCCACAGACTTGTCCTTCATTTTCAGTCCACAAAGGGGTGAGACCTGGGGGGGAAGGAGAAAGGAAGAGAAAAAACACTTCCAACCAAGTCGTGGAAGGCTATAGAGCTGCAGAAGTCCTGCCAAAGGAAAGTCAAGCAACCTTGGCTTCGAGGGGTCTGGGGGGGGTGCCAAGGAGGTGAGCAGAGCCACCTGCCCAAGGCTCCTAGCCCTGAAAACAGAATGTAGCTTCTTAATGGACTTCAAATTACCAACATCGCTAAACTCTCCCTTAATAGACTTGTAAAGATCTGCATGCTACCTTTCTCCCCTTCAACTAGAATTTGTAACCAAGAGCCCAATTTTGTCATTTGGAAATACTAATTATCTAATCACGTCCGCCACGCTGCATAACGCACTTGTCTGCCCAATTAGCTAGGACAATTATTAAAATTCGGAGGCCTAATTATGTCTCAATTTAATGCTGGCAACCCCCCATCCGAGCAGTAATTAAAATCCTCTCTTTGCCTCTGCCTTTAGGGCAGGGGATGATTAGGACCTGTCAGGGGGGGTACTGAACCGAACCAGTCAGGCAGATTGCACAACACGACCCTGCATTGTTAAGTGTGTCAACATATTAACCTGAATTCCCTTCAGCCCCCACATAATCACATTGGGTGGAGGAATAAAGGGGCTAAAACATGAAGCATTTTATTAAAAAAACATAAATTCTTTTTAATTAATGCTATAAGAGATCTGACGAATTTCAAGCTTCTAAGTGCTGGGAGACATAAGACTAGTTCATCTAATTACCAGCAAATGTACTCCTCTCTAGTAAATTATTTTTTTACTTATTTAAAGAAAATGAGCCTTTTTTCCAGTATTTTTTTAAAGCACAGCCCAGCTAGTTAGCTTCCAGAAATACACTTGATTACCAGTTTCGTTTGATGATGGGACACAAGTGAATGTTGACTTCCAAAAGAATCAAATCCAAGACTGGAGGCATAAATAAAAAGGCTAGAATTTAATGCTTGAAAGATGTTAATAAAAGTTGAACATTAAAAATCATAATATTGAAATAAATTCAAAATATTTATCTTATTCAGCTCACAAGTTTGAGTCTGAAATGAAGCCAGTGTGAAGAAAGAGGAGAATAACCCAAATGTGGGAGGGAGCTGAAGCAAGTCTGTCTGCATTGCTTGGGAAGCACATTGACTTGGAGGGTTCTGTTCAATATGTGCTAACTAACTTGGTCTGAGCACCCTTTCCCCAGGAAGAATGAGCAATACAAGCACACTTAGAACCTTCCTTCTTTGCTTCCTTCCTTCCTTCCAAAATCAAGTCTGGACACAATGGCTTATTTAAATTTTCGTGAATTCAGCTCAGCATTCAGGCAGCTTATATTCATTTAGTATTGGTCTAGTATTCATTTAGCATGGTCTTGAACTGAATTATTTCTGAGCAGATAGGACTAAAGAAGGAAACTACCTCATTTGGATCTTTAGGCTTCTTCAGTACACAGATCATTTTTTTTTCTTTTTGGAGGGCAATTGTGGTTAAGTGACTTGCCCAAGGTCACATGGCTACTTTCATTTTTAAGAGAACAATGAGACTTTCATGGACTCATATCCACATACACACACACACACACACACACACACACACACACACCACAACATGTAGCAATTTTTAAGAACAGGCCTATAAAATAATTGGCTTTGTCTGAATGGCCTAGTGTTATGAGCCACACCCTCTATTAACCTGGATTTTCCTGTCTACTTCTGCAATCCGTCTATTGTTTTGGTTGAAGAAAATCTAGCTTTACACAGATATGTCATTGGAAAGCAGAGGGGTATTTTAATAGGCAAATAATGTCTTAGTATGATTATAAAAAGTTTTGACTTCATGTACCCCTAAAAATATCTTAACCCAAAACCACATGCTGCAAATGGTTTGAATGTAGGAGCAAATATGAGAATCCAGATTTAATCAAGCCAAATATTTGTAAAAATAAGTAAAATAATGTCACTGCTAATTAATTATTTTCCTTTAGAAAATTTGTATTTTCAATTAAAATGTTATTTATTATAACATGTAATGGGTTTCACGTTTCTTGAACCTTTTCCCATAAAAAATCACATAATGTATTTTTTTAAATAAATATTTTTTAATGTTAGCAGTTTTAGTTTCCAATGTGGTAAATATATATACACGTGTGTGTGTGTGTGTGTGTGTGTGTGTGTGTGTGTGTGTGTGTGTGTGTGT
>NW_027185850.1:33993397-34000923 GCF_028583685.1 Petaurus breviceps papuanus | reverse complement strand
TGTGTGTGTGTGTGTGTGTGTGTGTGTGTGTGTGTGTGTGTGTGTGTAAAACAAAAGCCCTTTAGGGTCCTTAATATTAGAGTGTAAAGGAGTCCCAAGACCCAAAAGTTGGAGAATCTCTGCACTTCACGATGCCACATCTCTTTAGTTCTCTTCTTGGAACAAAAGGCTTTGTAACTTTATTAGTACAGCGACCTCCTGATGTGGAAATGCCTTCTACTACTACAGATTCTTATTCTGAAACCTATAGTCTTTTTTTTTTTTTTTTTTGCTTTTTGGAGGGCAATTGGGGTTAAGTGACTTGCCCAAGGTCACACAGCTAGTTTTTGTGTTAAGTTTCTGAGGCTGGATTTGAACTCAGGTTCCCCTGACTCCAGGGCCAGTGCTCTATTCACTGTACCACCTAGCCACCCCCTGAAACCTATAGTCTTGAGAGTTGCCCCTTTGGCCACTGAGAAGTTAAAGGACTTGTCCAAAGTCACACAACCAGTATCTGTCTGAGATAAGGCTTTAACCCAGGTATTTCTGAGGCCAGCCCTCAATCTACTACAGATAACATGTAAATTTATTCATGCCAGAGACTGCTCTAAGCAAGAGACCAGCTCAGGGATCAGTGGAAGGACCATTTCCAACTGTGAGGGCTAAATGAGGTAACATATTTAAAGCACTTCAGAATGCTATCTCTAAAATCAAGCTGTTGAGAAGTCACCTGACCACAATAATAACACTGATACTCACATAGTTGTTTAAGGTTTGTAAATTGCTTTATATATCATCTCACTGGAGACTCCACACAGCCTTTCAAGGTAAGTGCTACAAGTATCACCATCTCTATTTTTACAGATAAGAATACAGACACCAAAAGTTTTAAGTGACTTGTCCAGTGTCTTGGTGCTGTGCAATGCAGCTTTAACGTCATTGATGAAATAAAAACATTTTTTCCTGATTGTGCGTATTAGGTGCTGCAGGGAGAGGGGGATTCTTTGTGTCTAAATTTTCATATTCTCCAACAATATGCTAAAAATATTATCTTAATTCAGTGATGATGAAAGTCAAGGTCCTTGTTCCTTTCCCACCTTTGGATAAAAGAGTGTGATTTGGTTCTCGGTGAAAAAAGCTCTCTCTTGATCCCAGCTGCCACAAGCCCCCCCCCCCCCCCCAGCAAAGGCAGTGGCTACAGATGGTCCTTGCTAGCACAGTTTGGCTTGAGTGTGGACAGGCCCTGAGGCATTTATGTTGCATAGACTGGGGGAGGGTAAGGCCGCCCATTCTGCTCTCCCACTGTGTGTGCCTATATCTTGAAAATGGCCTTGCTCTGAGTCTCTTTGGATGGCAAACCAAAGTGCAAATCTGTGTTCTGACTTGTTCGAGAGGCTGTCAGCATGTTTTCCTCTTGTCAGCAGCAATTGACTGGTCAGGCTCACCCTGTACAGCAATTGTAACAGCTCATTGACAGACCAGTGACCCAGCTGGACCTGATAATGGAAAACTATTGATTTTTATGGGCTCGACAAATGTGAAACGAAGGACCAATGTAATGTCATCAATTGTCTTCAACTCTGATAACCCAGGGGAAAAAAGTTTCAGAGTTCTTCTTCTTCTGCTTTTCCTGAGAATGTTGGCTTAAAAATAATCACAGACACAATCACAACACTAAACTTTTCTTCTTAAATTCGCAAAACTAGTCAACTATTTCTTAAAGGCCTAATTGTTTGAAGAACCTGTGTGTACAAGGTTGGGGGTGTTGGTGGGGGATGGACAGTGGAAGCTGAAATTAGTTTGCCAACCTGCAGAGACCAAATATATTCTTCAAGAACAAACAACGGGGGCATTTAGGCAGCACAGTGAATAGAGCACCGGCCCTGGAGACAGAAGGACCTGAGTTCAAATCTGATCTCAGACACTTGACACACTTAATAGCTGTGTGACATTGGACAAGTCACTTAACCCCAAATACCCTGCCTTGTCCCTCAAAACAAACTAATGGAAAGGATGCTATAGAAAGGATAATATTTATCCTTTATATAAGTTTCTATCACAAAAACAATTATAAAGGAACAAAGAAAACAAAATAGAATTTAAAATCTAAAGACTTATAATAACCACCTCATACATAAGACCAAGAGAAAACTGATGGCTTGCTTGAGTTGACTTGATTCAAGGATGAGTGACTTGGGTCTTAAAAATTCTGTAATAGAGCATCTTTCACAAGCATGGAATTGTTGAAATCCAGCCTCTCCCCCCAAAACTTTGTTTTCCTCTTCAGCTGACTTTCAAAATCATAAAAATGTCTTAGTCGGCTTGGCAATACCAGGAATGTTGTACAAAGCCACCACAGACTCGGCATTGGGTTTCTGATGGCATGAGATATTCCCTAATGGCCTTGGTTGAATGAAACCTCCTTTGAAAAATAGAAGGAGGCAACAAGGGTATTGATCTTGGTTGCTAACCTGATATATTTAGCTCATAGTTGCCCTGATGAGTAGCAGTACAAGAAGCCTTCCAGTGGAGCCTGACCTCTGGGCAGAATGGACTAGAACAGTAGAAAAGGCAGACAGAACATGAGAGACTTCCATATTTACTCTGTCAAAAGGGGCTGATGACACAAAAGCGCTGAAAATGAGCCTGAGCTGTGTGTGGCAGGCTCCTCTTCACACTCTGCTGGGATCTTCCTACCACACACCTCTCTGATATTCTGGCAGAGTCAAAGTTAACTTCACTGTTTGGCTGTTTAGTAGCAAAATAGCAAAAACCCAGAGGACCAGGACCAGGACCCGAAAATAGAAATATACTGGGTTTAAAAATAAAACCTACCTGGGAGTAACATTTTGAGAAATACTTCTTAAATAGTTCAAAGATCATACATGTATGATTCTGCGACATGCAATTTCAACTATTATACTGCTCTGAATATACAAAAAAAAAAAAGAAATATCTTTCAATCAAATAAACATTTAACAAATAAATGCCTGTGTAGAGAGCCCTTGGGCCTTTGCCTTGCTCCATTACTGATGATATAAGTTATTAATAAGGGTTGGTTAAAATGAATTGGATCCCCAATGAGCCTTTGTCTGAAGTCTCACACTTAAAGTGAACACACCAATTAATCGTTACAGAAGGTTTTTTTCCTCTATTATGCCTAATCTAACTTTCAACAACTTCTATCCACTGATCCCAGAGCTTATAGTAAACAGTAGACATTGTGTCTTACAAGACAGGAAGAGAGGACCAATGAACAAAACCAGATTTTCTGAGCTTGATAGATGGAAAGCAATGGTTGGTATGGGCTTCAGATATTTTTTAAAATGCAGGTACAGTAATAAAGAAGCATCCACCAAAGATCCTACAGAACACAAATGCTGGGGGGCTAACAACCGCCTTCATCCCACCTGAATTGTTACCAGCTCTACCCTGAGGCCAAACAGTACAGCTCTAACACTCCTTTCTGCTACCTCAGTTGTCCGAAAAATAGGTAGCATGCTTTCCTGCTCTAGGATGACCAGAACCTTACTTCCTACTCCTGCACTGCAGAGCCCCTGGATTGAGATCAGAATACCTGGCTTTGAATCCTGACTCCAACTTGTCAATCAGGGAAGCGTGTAAGGTGACAATGTCAGCATTCCCTTCCTCATTGGGCAGGTTGTGAGGAAAGTTTTTTGGGCTGTATCTGAGGATCTCAAATCCTTAATTAGCATCTTTATCTGAGCCTCAGCCATTCGAGAATGAGAGATCTAAAGTCAATTGAGCAGAACTGCCCTAGTCTATCAGTGATATTTCCTACCACAAGGGAACACAGGTACGTAATTCTACTTGAATTAGTGGTTTTTAAGAATGTTCCAAAATACTCAATTTTTCAGCGGTTACTTTCACATTGCTGAAATCTCACCTGTTTCGCAATCTAGCGTTTCACTCTTATTTCAATTGTGCAAGAACAGCAAAAGGATCAGGTTTTAATTCCTGTTAATTGTTTTGCTTCCTTTCTAAATCAG
This sequence comes from Petaurus breviceps papuanus, assembly GCF_028583685.1. NCBI lineage: Eukaryota > Metazoa > Chordata > Mammalia > Diprotodontia > Petauridae > Petaurus > Petaurus breviceps. Next base: position 33,996,934 of record NW_027185850.1, on the reverse strand, counting down.
TTCTTTCCTGTGGATAGAAAGGTGCAGGGCTATGGTGTGGAATGTGGCATATGATACCACATAGGGTCTCAGGGTTGACTTTCTTCAATTGTTTTTCATTGTGGGACTGGTTCAAGAGTATGCATATGTGTAGGAGGTGGAACTTGTTAGGAAAGGGCTACCATTGAAAAGCAAAAGGCATAATTGTCTTTCCCCCTGAGTCAACAGCCAAAGGCATCATCTTTCTTTTCCTGGGGTCCATTCCTATGAAAACAGCCTTAAAACTCAAAATTTATGGGCTTGGGCCCTAGGTCTGCCACTGCCTTGCTACATGATGTTGGACAAATTGCTTCCCCTCTCTGGATGTGTCCTCAGTTTCCTCAATTATGCATTACAGTAATATATAAGAAGGCAAAGGCTATTTTTCTTTTTCTGTCCCCAGAATCTGCCAAAAAGAGTTAATACTTGTTAAAATTGGAAATAAATTCATAGAATTATAGGTACAGAGTTCTAACCATCTCGACAAAAAATCTTCCCAGGACAACCAGCTTTTTCTTTTAACCAGAGTGTGTGTGCCTTTGTATCATGTACTGGACTTGTATGTGATCAGAAAACAGATGCTTATATGGAATGCTTTTGCCACTCTGTTCCAAAAATGTCTGTGAAGTTCACTGTGGAAAACGACAAATGATTTAAGACTTTTTGAGACATTTTCTGTTTGTGTTGTCTTCATGTCAGCTAGAGATAAACCATGTTAACTCTCTCTTGTTTGGCTTCATTCTCATGTCAATAAAATATTCTAACTGCTGCTTATGAATGATCGTGCTTCCTTCTCTGAAATCTACATGCATTACCAGAAGGTAGAGAGTTGTACATACTGTACTCAGGATTTGACAATAGAGGTGATGTGACCTACTGGTGAAAAAAAAAATTGGTTCTAATTCTGAATGACACTCTGTAATAAGCAAGTTAGGGTAAGGGTTTTGAGGGTAAAAATAATGAGTTCAATTTTGGACATATCTGTTTCATTTAATGTATCTACAGAAAATCCCACTTGAGATAAGTAATAGGTAGTTGGAGATGTGAGAATGGAAATCAAGAGAGAGGTTAGGGCTGGATAAGCAGATCTGGGAATTATGAGTATAGAAATAATTAAACCTATGAGCACTTAAGACATCACCAAGTAAAACAATATATAGGGAGAAGAGAGCCTAGGATGGGATACATATAGTTAGTAGGCATGACCTAGATGAAAATCAAGCGAATGAGACTGAGGAGTGGTCACACAGACAGCACAATAAGGAGAAAAAAGTATCACAAAAACCTAGAAAAAAGAGAATCTGGAGACAAGAGTGATCACCACTGAAAAAGGATTCAGAGAGGATCAAAAAAGGTCAGTCCTCTTTGGAAGAGGTGGTTAGTAAGACAAAAGTTTTAAATTTGGAGAGCTGCTAGCAATTGCATGGCAAAATAATTTATGAAAGGTAATAGTATGAAATAATGTTGAAAAAATAAGTAGGGCTCCTATTTGTGGACAATTTTAATTGACTTGCTAAGGGATTTTATTTTATCCTACAAGTATGAGGATTAGTTAAATGTTTTTTAAATAAAATTTTATAAATTGATAAATCAAATATTTTTGAGCAGGGCAGTTACATGTCTATACCTGGCCCTGTGAATTTCATTTTGGAAATTACCTGAAAAGAAAAAATAAGACCAGAAATGTGGATAGTAGAGGCAGTAGAGCAAATAAGTTGCTTCAATAGTCCAGGTGAATGATAGTTAAGAGCTCAATCCAGGCTAACGCCGAGAAATAATGCAAGAGATGTGTAAGTAGAGAAAATGATGGTTTCACCAAGGCTGTAAGCTGAATGGGAGGAAGGTGGTGCCCTCAGAAGAAATAAGGAAGTAGAGAAAAGGATGGCTTCACCAAGGCTGTAAGCTTGAATGGAAGGAAGGTGGTGCCCTCAGAAGAAACAAGGAAGTAGAATTCAGAAAATCAAATCTATAGGTACAAGGAACCAGTTATCAATCGCTATACTGCCCCCCACCCCATTCTACAGATGAGGTAACTGAGGCCTCGAGTTGTTAAGTAATGGTCCATATATAAACTTGGGTCCTCTTACTTAAAATCCAGTACTTTATTCACTGTGATATGTTTGAAGAGAGGTAGGTCTAAGAGTGTGTGATGAGGGAGATGTTCTTTTTAGAAATAACAAAGTTTTAGGCACTATAGAGAGATATAGTAGTTAGAGAGCAAACAGTGACCCAAGTATATAACCAGAATTCAGGAGGGAGATTATTGGAACTGAGCCTATATATAGTTAACACTTGAACCCAAGGGTAACTTTTGCAGTCCCAATCATTTACAATAAATCAAGAGTCAGTGTAGGAAAGTCAATTTTTTATTTTTTTAATGTGAGCACTGACATCTAAGAAACTGGCAAACATTACAAATCACTGTTTTGTTGATTTCTGGACTGGAGTACTAGAGAAAATGTTAATAACAGATTAAATTTAATTTTAAAGTGCCATGAGTACATCTTTTTCCCCCCTCCAGAGAGCTGGTTGTTGAACATTTACCAGCACATCTCTGGCTTGAACCCACAGGACTTGATGTAAAGAAAAAAATAGGGGCGGCCAGGTAGCACAGCGAGTAAGAGCACCGGCTCCAGTGTTGAGAAGACCTGGAGATCGAATCCCGGGCTCAGACACTTGCACCCACCCAGAAACACCTGGCCGTGTAACCTTGAGCAAGTTACTTAACCCCAATTGCTTAAAAAAAAAAAAAAGAAAGAATAGCCCGGATGCAATTCCTGGGCAACACTACCCTTGCAAAGGTGTCAGATATAAGATGATCAGCAACCCAAGAAAGACTGCTGAATCTCCAAGAAGTGGCCAGACAAGAAGAGAATACCAAGAGTACAGGGAGATTAATAAGGTACGTCTACTGAAAAACAGAACACTACATTCCAAATTTCAGTAAGACTCGCTTTTTAACAATTCATTGTTTGGGATTATTAACATTACGGCTCCTCTTCATAAGTGGAAGCAGCAGTGGATGCGGTAAGAGGGCTAGACAGTTCAGGAAGACCTGAGTTTCAACTCTGCCTCTGACCCTTAAGAGTTATCTTAAGCAAGTCACTAGACCTCTCAACTTCCGTTTCTTTTTCTTTAGCTGGAGAGAAGCACAAAGCAATGCTTTAAGGGTCCAGTAAGATTATAACTGAAGTGCAGGGAAGTTGTCACTCGACCTAAATCATATATACATAGGCACTAATCTTAGAGCTCAATATTAAATCAGATCATAACCCGTATTTCTCCAAATAAAACTAGTATGTGCTTTGGAGTCAGGAAGAGGTTAAAGTCCTCTATCTCTGACATCTAACTGGCTGCACGATCCCAGAAGCTATTAAACCTTTCAGAGCTCAAGACCCCGACCCCTTCTAAGATCAGGAGTCACACTGACCTGCACTGACAGAAGGATTGTACTTACCCAAATTTCCGATACATGCCTCATCTTTATTACTCCTACTGATCATATAAGAAACAGCTCCT
>NW_027185850.1:33952516-33993297 GCF_028583685.1 Petaurus breviceps papuanus | reverse complement strand
GCGGTGCAGAAGTACCAAATGCACCCTCACTGACCTGAACAAAGGTTCGGCAGGTGGGAAGGCCACATTCACCAGTTCACTACTCAGGGCAGCTACACAGGTTGGCTCTACATTGATGCTTGGGTAGAGGAAGCTACTGTAGACAGACAGCTCTTAGCAAGAGAACAAACAGTATGTATTTGCTTCACTGTTTACATTATCAGTGGAGGGTCAATGTTTGGCTCTTAATGACACTTGCAAGACTGTTTTCAAATTTATGTAAAGGGCTTGATTTATTTTCATGGTATTTTCAACAGCTGAGACAAAGCTCACAGTTGCCTCTTGTGGCATTCTCTTCCTATCAAATGCAACAATGATTTAATTTTGCACCTCTACATCCCACCAGATTAAGTTTAAATTTAATAGAGGTAGAATGACACATTTTTATTTGGTTTGGCAAGTCTGCTTTTCTTATGTGCTTACCACAGAAAAATATTCTTTTTACCTTCTATGCCCTTTTAAGATCTGTTAGCAAACAATGAAAGCTCGTTTAAATAACTTAGAAAGCATGGGTGAGAGCTAGCAGGAACAAGACAGTGCACATCCAAGTCGTGTACAGCAGGATAAGGAGAAAGGCCAGCTTACACTCATTAGGAAAGAATTCAAATTTTCTCTCAAATACAACCAGTTTCAGACGGAGGGGGAGGTGAGGGTGGGGTGAGGTTCTTTTGCCATGACCTTGTATTTATGGAGTTCCCATCTCCAAAGAAGTCAAACTGTTCTTAGACTACATCAAGTTCATAGATCATCACTGTTTTACTAAAAGAAAACAAGCACAAAGCTCATCAATTGGTAATGGCTAAACAAATTATGGCACATAACTGCAGCATTATAAGAAATTATAAAAATGACCCTCAAGCACTGGAAACCTTCTACAAACTGACACAAGGTAAACAGAATGCAAAAAGTAATGGCAATGCAACAGAGAAAAAACGAGTTTTGGGACTAGCAATACTTCTAACCCATTATCCTGGGAAGCAATTCCCGTGGGGATGCAGCAACTGCTCCTACAGGTGCCAGAGCTTCGGGAAGACCCAGAAAAGAAAGTTCTTGCCACGGAAGCCTCAGATATCGTCAAGTGGTTCACCACTAGAAATGTCTATGGTTTTATCAGCAGAAGTGACGTGGAAGACCTTGAGGACATTTCCACCAGAATTCGAAATAAAATCTTCAGTATGGTTATAACAGGAACTCCTGGAGAACAAGGTCTGCCTGCCCTTTCCTGTTTGTCTTGACAGTGCTTATCACCAAAACTTCATTTGCCCCTTTGTGTGTTTGGCATGTGAATACTTTCACTTTCCAAATTACATGTTGAGCTCCTTGTTCTTTTAGAAATGCAATTCCCAATCATTTGTAAAAGAGTAAGACAAATTTATACAGAATACGTTTATATAAACAGCTCATATTTTTTGAACACTTAAAAAAAGTGTATTCTTTATACAAACCCTAAGTAATGTGCAAGGTGATAATTTCTCAGTATCAGACTAGATCTTCTCTAATTCTAGGATTCCTTGACATTTGAGCCTGGATCCCTATTTACAAAATGGGGTAATATGTGCATCTACTTTACAAGACTGTTCAACTCAAATTCACAAAACATTTATTAAGCACCTGTCTTTTGCCATGAATGCTGCTAGGGGCCAGGGATAAAAAGACAAAAAATTCAAAGATCCTGCTCTCAAGCAGCTTATATTCTACTGGAAATTTTTTAATTGTAAGCCAATCAGAAATATTATCAATAGATCATGGTCTGCAGGCTCCATCTGCTGTTCTCTCTATTCAGATCAATGAGAGAATAGTTAAAAACCCTGATATGCCTCAATGATAATTTCATCCTTCAAAAAATGGAGGACCTGAAAAGGAGGAATTTTATTGTGGATCTGATTCTCATCAATTAGGATAAAGTGGTTGTTCGGTGAATAAAATGGAAACCTTGGGGAGAAATAACTACCCCATCTTGGAATTTATGTAAAAGATGAAGCATTGAAACAAGAGCCTAGAAAGCAACTGAAAAGGTTCTTAAATATTCAAAGTAGGAAAATAGTGGTATTTATATAACGGAAAATGAAAGTAGCTTAAAAACATAAGGCAAATGCCCCAATTTTCAAAAGTGGGAAGAGAATGGAATATACCAAGTATAGGCCAGTGACTTTAGTTTCAATTTATCTATTATTCAAAACTGCTCGGTGGGGAAGTGAGTCATTTCATTAAACCCTTTCCTCTCTACCTTTCAGTGGGTAGAGCTATTCCCAATTAACTCTTCCCTTGGGGTGTGCCTTTCTTTCAGCCACTCCCTCCTCTCTTCTTAGACATAAATTTCTCCTTTCAAAGGGATGATGGCAGCCTAAAACTCACTCAAGCCAAGCTATGTTGGCGATTACTGACTCATTTAAGCCTAGGAGAACCTCTGGTGAATGTATTCACTCTATTCTAAGAAACTATTAAAATAATTCAATAAATTCTTTCTCTTTGAATGAGCCAGTCAGCAATTTCCTTCTCTTCTGAGTTTTCCTAATTACTGTTACCCTTAATGATAGGATAAACAGAGTTTAACAATTGGCTAGCTTTAATAAAAAAAATAATTAAAGCAAATTATAGATGCTAAAACTTATATATGGGAAGAGAGACATCAAGACAGTACTCTCTTCCGAGGAGCTGAAGAAAGCAGAGGCAGGAAATCTTTGTCCATTAGGCTAAAAATGAACATATTCCTCCCCTGCTCCCAACCCATTATCATCCTATTTTAGCATTCTGGTCCTGGGGTATCATGCTGCAATCATCCTGACAGGTTCCCAATCTCCACTCTTCTCCATCCCAAGGTTGGGGGAGCAGCACATCATATGTTCTCTTCATACAGTCATCTGTGAACTTTATGACCAGTTTCTCATGACCTTCTTTCAAACCATCCAGTCCTTCACTCTCAGGGTCATCTTTCCTTTTCCTAGGCATTCAGTCCCTCTCTCCTAAAAACAAACATTGCAGGGATCCAGAAACAGTTGCATATAAAAAGAGACAAATGCCTTGTCCATTCTCAATTGCCAGGTCTTGCCAATTCACTGAAAAAGAGGCATTAGATGGTAAGATTCTCTACAACAGGTTATTATACAACTGGTTAGTGAATATCTAGAAAGAGGACTGACCACAAATTTATTGTTCTGTATTGTTCTGGATTATCCTAAGCTTTTGCTATTATTAATATTAGTATAAAAAAGGAATAACTGAGCCATGGTATGCAAACAAGTCTCAATTGTCATGCTCTCTCCTGAAGTATGGTCAGGCAGTCTTACAACTCGGTTGTGAAGACAAAGAATAAATTAGATGTAACACAGACTGGAAAAATGGGCGGCAGTGGAAATGCAAAGTTAGAATATTAACAAAGAAAAGTGTGGTTACCAGTGACCTATCTGTAACTGTATAACATCTAAGAAGAAGTATTACAAATTGATCAGATACTTTCCACTCTCCAGTCTAGAAGAGAATTCTTTTACATGGGGAAAATGTCTGTTTCTTCATGTTAGCAATACCTAGGGTTTGAGGAACAACTAAGGAGATCTAGGGTTGGCACAAGGGAAATGCCCTGATTTTCAAAAAAGGTAAGCAAACCGTTTGAAACTAGAGACCAGTGAATTTGGCTTGGTATTCTGGTATAAATTTAGAACAGATTATATTAAAAAGATATAAAGAATACATAGAAAAGGAGGCAGTGATCACAAAGAGCTAATGAACAGCTTCATCAACGTGAAGGTATTTGTAGAACCTATATTTGATTACATGCTGTGGGGAGGAGGGCAAGGAGGGGGAGAAAATTTGAAACTTAAAAGAGATTGTGGAACTGAATGTTGTAAACTATAAGTAAACAAAAAGACACCAATTGTTTTAAAAATAAATAAATAACAAAGCTATTTGTTAAAAAAAAAAAAACACAGGTCAGGTCAGATTAAGCTTGGTTTCTTGCATTTCTGTTACTGCTAGGGTTTTTTTGACTGGTTATAAGGCCACTATGGTTTGGTGGATATAAAAATAAAACTGCCTTGATTCCAGTAAAGTATATGACAGTCTTCCATATTGTTTTTGTGTTTGTTTTTAGGAAGATTAAGAGATGTGCATCAGGTAATAGTGTAGTTGGCTGAACGGCAAGGCTCACAAAATAGGTGTTAACAGTGCCAACTGGGAAGGAAGTCTCACTGCCAAAAGCAAAGGAGCTAAAAATTGTTGCCTTATCTTATTAATAACTTAATTTGGAGGGAAGGAAGATGGAGTGAAATGAGGATCAGGTATTATGAACCTCATTCTTACCAATAAGGAATAAGATTAGAGATCTCAGGCTGAGTATGGATAAAACTGAGTATGAATAAAAAAACCTTGGCAGATTCCTATAAGGAGAGTTAGGAAGACAAAAGTCTATTATGAGCCAAGGATTGCCATAACAACAAAGGATAACAAAAGTTTTTATCTTATTTTATTTTTTGTCTTTTGGAGGGAAGGCAGGGCAACTGGGGTTAAATGACTTGCCCAAGGTCACATGGCTTGTTAAGTGTCTGAGGCTGGATTTGAACTCAGGTCCTCCTGATTCCAGGGCCAATGCTCTATTCACTGCACCACCTAGCTGCCCCAAGAAAACAGCTTTTAAAAGTCATGTTTTGAGGGGGAAAAACCCTATATTTAGGGAAAGAGAAAGAAAAAACATCTACTTGAGGTAGATGGACAGATGATAATAAATGACAGAGACAAGTTGAACTCAACTTAGAATTTTTAAAGAAAATCACCTTGAAATTCAAAGAAAACTAGTTATAACTTAAGATCAAAACAAGTGAAACAGTAAAGGAAGAAGATCTCCTATAAATAGCTGGCCTGAATAAACTAAACACTGAAAACACTTATTAAAGTGGTTGCAAACCACTGTCTTTTTGATCATTGAGGCATCATGGGTAAGTGTTGGAGGACCGGAGGTAAGCAAACATTTTAATATCCAAAAATAAGGATATGGATACTTCAAATTATAGGTCGCTGAACAACATTTATTTGTAGCAAAATTCTAGAAAAGTTTATTAAAGTGATGGTTTGTGAGAACTTAAAAACTAGAAGAGATTATTATTACAATCTAATATGTTCCTCCATGAAGAACAAGTCATGGCATAATAATTTTATTTCCTTTCTAAACAGGGCTACCAGATTAGTGCATATGACAAAATCTTACGTTATTTTTGTAAAAATATATTTTATTCAAGCCTTTTCTCTTTACATCACAATTTCCCCACATAGCCCTCCAGACTGAATCACGTTTTGTGACAAATAAAAACAATTAAATGCATTTGACACAGAGACTGTGCCTGAAAATATAATGTTCTGTCCTGACAGACCTCCATATCTCTAAGGTATGTTTCATTATCTCTTCTCCAGAATCTTCACTGGTTTTTCCATTGCTCAAGAGTTCAACTTCCTTTTAGGAATCTGTTTCATATGCAGGTTTCTCCTTTTCAACTCAACAAATTTCTGTAGTCATTGTTTATATCTGTTCTCTTGGTTTGCCTTACTTCACACTCCACCAAGTTCAAATAAATCTTCTCATTTCTTTGAATTCTTATTACTCATCATTTGCACAATATTCAATTACATTGATATTTCAAAAATTTAATTTTCCAAATTTTTTCAGTCATCCCTGAATCAACAGACACGTTGTAGTTGTCTTATCAGCAAGAATGCTCCTACAAATGTTTCAGTATATGTTGTGCTTTTGTTTCTATCGTGCTATCTTCACTGACAAAAGGGAAATTTGGTTTGGATGATAGTACTTAGGTGATTTCAGAACTGAGAAAATGACTGATTAATGGATCACAGTCAATGTGGAGAGATGTCTAGGGGAGTGGCACAGGGCTCTGTCCTTGACTCTGGACAGACACACACTTATCAAATTTGTGAAAGACATGAAGTTGAGGAAACAGGTGACAGAACTGGAGTCCAAAAAGATCTTGATGAGCTGAAACACTGGGCTAACAAGATAAAACATAACCAGGATTAATTAATGTAATATCCTGCATTTCGGTTAAAAAGTATACCTGCAATGGAAGTATGGGGGGAGGGGAGAAAATAGTTCACATTCACGCATGTGCGCACACACACACCCTGAGCTATATTGAACTGCTGTTTGTCATTAGTGTGATGCAGAAAATAGTATCCAGAACCATGAAAGTAATTCTGCTACACTCTACCATGATCAGACTAAATCTGAAAACCATATCCAGTTCTAGGCATGACATTTTAGAGTAAACAAAGACTAGTGTGTTTAGAACTGGATGACCAGGATGGTGAAGGAACTAAAAACTATTCTATTGGAAAATCAATTGAATGAATTGGGAATGATGGCTAACCTGGAGAAGGAACATGTTTGTCTTTTCCTGATACTTGCAGGGATATTATGAAGAAGATGAATTAGATTTGTTCTATTTGGCATAGAAATTACAGAATGCAGATTCGTTAGAAGAAAACCTTCCAAACAAATAAGAGATATTATTAAATGGGGGTAGGCATAGGGAAGGGGGAATTGGAGTTTGTAAATGAATTAGGTGCTAGGTAACAACTTGCTAATACTAGAGATGTAGATAGCATTCATGCTTTGTGTAGTTATTGTTCTAGAGCCCCAAAGTCTCCTTTCAGCTCTAAAATTCTACTATCCAAAGATTTATTTTCCATATCATAAATTATGAACCACATTTTGCTCAGAGCAACACTGCAATTGAGTTGTTTTTTAGCTGATTGTTCAGGAAGATTTTGCCTAAGGGTCTTGTTAACAAGAGAGCTACCACAATCAGCCTCATGATAGTTTTTGGATATGAGAAGCATCACTGAAAATGTGTGAACAAAGTGTTAACTTTGCTTTTAGGCAGATGTAAAACATTAGCTTACAAGTACATAAATCTCTAATTTTGAAATAAACCTCTAAAATTTGAAGTTTGATTCTCACCTTCTCTGAGAAGCTATAGTAATTGTTTGGGTTTAAAGGGTTATATGTAGAATTGAAAAAAAGACTACTAGATAAATGACTTGTAACTAATTTGACCATATAAAAGACTTTTATATTATAAGATGATCTGGATTATGTAGCCCAAGGGTACACTGCAGATAATTAAGAGCTGACTAAAATCTTTATCATTGTGCTGGCTTGCCATTTTATCTAGCTTGAACTGAAAATGATGCTGAGTGTGAGGTCAAGCTCTCTCTCTCAAATATTTTGTTTCATATTTTGAGAAACCATTTGCTTCTATTTGCATCTGTCTTGGTCTTAGTTTCCTTCCTTCCAGAAATGAGACTTAAGGAATTTCAGCACTGGGCATTTTTTCCTAGCCTAGTTTCCCCACTGTGTATTCATTTTCCTTTTACTCTTTCAGTGGCCCATGTTCCTTCCTTGCTGAACCAATATGAACTACAGACCATTTCGAAGCCTAAAAGTGCTGTATCTACCACTAGAAATAAAATGTTATTTTTGCTGTGACGCTCCTGGCACTGTCTCCCTGAGGTAGCGCTGATCCTGGATGATTAAAAAGGGATATTTAGATCAAGATGAAAGCAGAAAGCATCTCGAAGACTTACAGTGCTTTCCTTTTATGTTCTATATAATGCCATCTAGTGGCCATATTGAATGTATCTAACATTACGGGGAAGGAGTTACAATAAAAGTCATGTTAAGAGCTGTTAACCATTTTAGGAAAATTTACATGAGGGAGAAGCTAGCCAGAAGTGCTGCTGCCAGACACTAAATTTGGCCTTTTTCACCTTTAGCTGACTCCTTAATCCAACTACAAATTATATCTGACATCTTCTATAAGTCTGCAAGGAACACAGACCATGTCAAGTACTTAATAGAGACCATGCCATAAAGTTCCACTCCCTGTACAGTTTCATTAATGGGAAGCTTGCATGAGGCTTCTTAACAAAAGCACTAATGTGAATGGGAGCGATTTTATGTCACCCATTAGTTCAGAAACCGTATGTATATTCTTGTGTAGCAGCATAGATTAGAGTGAAGATAGAAAGAATCTAACCAGAAGATCGGATGATAATCTTACTAAGAACGTTTTAGTCAACACTATTTACAACCTGAAAGCTTACCACTTACCATACACTACCAACTAGAAAATAAGGAAGTTACTGTAGCTGCCATTGTTCATTCATGCCAGGTTCATTGATAGTTCTCTCAAACAGTAGTTTGCACAGTATGTGCATGTATTGTACTAGCATTGTCAATAAAAATTCCACTACTATTCTAAGTTGAGGAGAATATATAGTATCAGGAATATGGATGTATTGCTGAAAGAAACGAGGCTACTTTGTTGACAATGAAACAATAGGGTTGGATTAAGGCAGAATGATGAGGGTTCCCATACTGAACCCCAGAGTCTCATGGCACACATGCATTCTAGTGTATTAATGCTCACTTACCCCCTCTGGATTTCACACACACATAGTTTCTGGGAACCAGACAGCCAATCCTCACGCTCCTCAGGCTTTCAACCACCACCTGTGGAAGGAAAAGAAAAACAAGGAAATGGCCTAAAGCCTCATTCTAGAAGGGAGCTTCTTCTAGCAACTGTCACATAACAGCAGAGTTCCTGATCACTTTATTAGTGCTACAGGAGCCCATGGTACCACCATGTGATTAAGTGGGAAGATTCTCTCCAGATTTTAAGTTCCCTGAAGAAAGAAACTGCTCCTCATGGGAATGGCTTAAACGTAGGCATTTGTAAAAATGTTCTGAATGAATCAACTAATAAATCTTCCTCCTCGATTCATGCTCTGAAACCAGGAAGTGGCATCTCTTGCCTCTTGGTGGGATGTCCAAAGATACCATTACTTTCCTCTAAGATTTAGTGGTGTTTTCCAGCACTGAAGAAGAAACAGTGCTATTACTTCTAAACACATCCAAAGAGATGCTTCTCTATTTATGAACTCTTGGATGGCTAGGACCATTGCCTAGGGCTTAAAGTTCTGTCAATGGTGAAGTCTATACTACTTTGTCCTCTTTACAAAATATATACTTCTTGGGATTGAAGAAGATAGTCATCATTTATATGACCTTTCAAAGATTCACAATATACTTTATAAACATCAGCTCATTTGACACAGAAAAATGATAAAGTTTTACAGTCATTATTTTATAGATAAGGAAACTAGAGGCAGAAAGGTTAAGTGATTTGTCCTTGGTCACACAAGAAGTAAATTACAGGAGTAAAGATTTGAAACCTGGTATCTCTGAATCAGAGTGTATAAGTCTTTCCACTATATTGTGTTGCTTATGTCACTCAATACTCACTGGAATAATTTTGAAGGGTGCAAAGATGGAGGGACAACTCACAAAATACTGGAACTAGATGAATATGGTGAACAGAATCTCAACCAAGGCAGGCAAGTAGTGATGTTAAGCATCGGGTGGCAGTGTGCTGTAATACATAATTCTTCTGGAAAGGTGTTTCTCCATCCATTACTGAACTCTGAAATTATTGACGTTTTTATATTTACATAACAGGTCTTTCTGCTCATTTTCCCCTCCCTCTTCTATTTCTGCTCTTTCAGAATTGAATCCCCCCCCCTTTTAAGAAAACCATTTAAGCAAAAATACCCAACACAGTGACCTTACCTGATAATGTACATAACATTCGGCCTTATTGCTGCATTATCTGTCAAAAGATGACAGTATATTAATTATCAATTCAAATATTACGGGCTTTCCTTCAGTAATATGTATCATTTTTCTGGTTTTGCTTATTCCATTCTATGTTAGCTTATACAATCTTCCTATGTTTCTCTAAATTTTTCATGTTCATCCTAGTTAACTCTTATTTGCCTAGTTTATCTCACAGTCAAGTAGTGTTTTTCTGGATACCATAAAATACCTAAATATTAGAATAGGCTAACAGCTCACATCTTTTAATGACTCAAGCTTGTCTCTGCTTCCCTAGAAAACAGCCTTCTTTTCACTTTTCATTACTCTTTTGAGCCTTAACTGATCTCCCATTTCCTTCTCTATACAGGACCCACTGGACTCCAGATAAAGATTCTAATACAAGTTATATAACAGTCAAAGAGCTCAGGACACTGATATAAAGTGTTAAGAATTAGGAATTCTTCCTTCCCTCTCTCTACCTGGGACAAAAACATTGATAACATGTATATAACACCTAGAATGAATGGGTGGGGAAGGGAGAACAAGAAGAACTATTGGGTAATGAGAATTATAATCAAAAGATCAAGAACCTCAGGTGAAAGGAATGTAAAGCTAGGCCAAGCCTACTTGAAATATGATTCTTTCTCAACATCCCCGAAAAGTGGTTGCCTACGCTCTATTTAAACAATACAATCCCTGGGAATGCATTACCACTCATGGGTAGCCATTTCCATTTCGAACAGTTCGGATTGTTGGGGAGTTCTTTGTTATACCGTACAAAAAATTCTGCCTTCTTTAAACCTTTCCCTTTTGATCCTAGAAGTTCTGCCGCCTACAGCTAAGCAGAACAAGCCTAATTTTCCACAAGAGTCCTTCACATGGTTGAAGTCAAAGGCTATATGTATCCCCAATTTCCAAGTGATGACAATGAAAGCGGAGCAGTAGGGATCTTTAATTGCAGTAGTGGCCAAACCTGACATTCAAGCTATGCTTTCTCTTACTGCACTCATCTTTTAGGTTTTTCTCGTAACTGAAGACATGAGAAGAGATGGATCTTTTCAGGTCATCTGAATGAAGTTCATGAACAAGTATTCCAGGGACTTAGTAAATAACCCGACTATCCCTACTATTAAGTCAATCAGCATCATCGGTTTGAGCTTTGCCAGGGAAGGTCATTAGTTCCTAAGCATGGAGCTCTCACTGGCATTGCTCTAAGGCCCCAGGGTTTTCAGAGAGACTCCAAATCCTGTCTCATCATTTGGAAGTGGAAGGCTGCTCTAAGAAAGACAGACACATTGATCAAAAATACAGCACAGATGCCAAATGTTTGAAAACTCTCTCCAGGATAAGGATGATCTAGCTAGAAGATGCCAAAGGGAATCAGATTTGATTCAAAATTGTGTGAGCTGGCAAGAATTAAAAAGAAAAATCCCTAATAGTCCAAAAGCTATTGGCATGATGGGATGATTTCTTGGGTCTTACCAGTTAGAATCTTGCTTTTTGTTGCATTTCTCATCTGTCACTTAGATTTATGATACATGTATGTATGTGATATATATGATGTTTCACATTTACATGCATAATAATACATGCCAAAAAAAAATAAGCATACACACGTGTATTCTTCTCCTAAGTTTCTGAATTCCATGGGGGTAGTCTTACTCTCCGAATTCCTGTCTCTCCCTGCAGCTATTTCTGTGTTTCTTTGCATGTAACGGGTGTTCCATAAATGTTCCAAAGGATTAGACTGAGTTTTTTTAAGGGACCACCATAGAATAAGATACTCATAGTAAACCATTTTCAATTAACAATATTATTCCTCATACTTGGCCCAAATCCCTCATGCTATAATTAATGTCCATGTCCCATTGTTTGGTCCGCTGGAGGAAGGGAGAACAGCTGATCACCATCTTCTGTATAATGATCCATTCATATATGTATGGGTGATATGATCTGGATAGTATCATATAGCCTAATATTAGACTGAAATTAGGCCTCAAACTTTACAAAGTAATACAAGTATTGGTATAAATTATCCTTTCTTCTAGGTGTTTACAAATGATTTTTTTAACCTATAATTTTCTTGGATTAAGTTCAAAACCTGAATCTCCAGTCTTTTAAAAGATATAAACAGAAAATAATTTACTGGTAGTCTTTAGTCATTTCATGAACTATCAAAATTGATAACAGGTTGGTGCACAATAATTTGTGTTAATTCCTTGAACAAAAGGTTAGACAAGTCATCAAAATTCAGTCTTGAAAACATCTAGCTGAATGAAGTAGGGTACAACTCCACTTTCACAAGTTTGGAACAGTACATTCTTCACCAGCAATTTACTTATCATCCTTGAGGTTTCTTACTCTCTAATTCCATGTGCTAAATCACCTTAAAAATGAAGCCTGAGAAAACGATATTTGAAATATCTATTTCATAACACCCCCATTTTTCATTATGACTTCTTAAAGGACAAGCATATTCCTTTCTTTTGTCCTTATTTTATGCCTGTATTTAGAGAATGCTTTTCAGTTTTCTTATAACTTTCACAGATATCCTGCAAAATTTCTGATTTTACCTCAAGATGTTTACTGTTTGTTTATACTCAGTGAGCAGGTGTTTTTAAGGTTTTGTTTTCCAAACCAAGTTCTATGTGCTACTCCTTCTAGCGTCTATGTCAGAAACAGCATCATATACGCTTGAGAGCTCCTAGAACACTGCTGAGGAACTATCTTTTAGGAAACTTTTGTTATACTCAAGG
The DNA here is from genome assembly GCF_028583685.1 of Petaurus breviceps papuanus. Taxonomy (NCBI): domain Eukaryota; kingdom Metazoa; phylum Chordata; class Mammalia; order Diprotodontia; family Petauridae; genus Petaurus; species Petaurus breviceps. The sequence continues at coordinate 33,980,844 of NW_027185850.1, read as the reverse complement.
ATATGCTGGCAAAAATAAAATGTACACACATGCACAGAGGATACACTTTTCAGTTTCATCTCTATTAACACTTTTTCAATTGCTTTCTTAAGTCAAGACAATTAAACAAAAAATAAATCCAACTCTTGACTTATAGTTTGTCAACTTCCAAGGTGCAAATGGTCATGATGATATTTTAACAATTAGTTCTCCAGTACCACTAAGAGCTGGTTCTAGTACACTCCTTGGGAATCAGCTAGCCTACTGATTTCCAAAGTGTAAACAGTCATACCAAAAATTCTACAGTTGGCTTTTCTGAGTCAGTAGAAGCCAGCTCTAGCACACTTCTGGGTATAACCATATAAAATAATTTCAGCCAGTTATTTAACAGCAACTAAGACACTATACACCATATAATGTCAAAAGTTAAAGAGGGAATGTTCTGGCATGTTTTTCTTTTTACTAATAAAGTCACATCTAGCGATATGTGTCCTTGTGGAACGAAAAATATAGTCAACAAATGACAAAAGGAAAAAGTAGTTAACAATACTTTTCAAAGGGATTTAGGAAGATTAGCTGAGGTTATAGAAAGAAATACAATTAACATTATTTATTCTTTACCTTTATTATGGAATGTGTCTCAAACTTCTGGAAGTTGATCAAAAAAGACAGGGAGAGAGGGGTAGTTACTCCAAAACAAAGTTCATTTGCTGCATTCTTCCCACAGATTCTCTAAGATCTAGTGAATGGAAAAATTCTGAGGCTTAGGAATTTGTTGAAAAACGTAGACTGGAGTTCGTTGTGATACTGAGAGAGAAACAAGTAGGCCAGATTCTTCTTCTCCTTCCCTTTGATATAAAAGTACATTTTTAGGGTAGAGCTTTCTGTCTTCTCGATTTAAGTTAAAATTGATATTTAAATCAAACTGTTTCGTTGGATTTCTTAAAATACAAGAACAATGGGCCTTATGGATATACATGTAATACTTTGATATTATCTTGTTTTTATTAATATCCTCAAGAAATTTCATGTAACTAAAAATTAGGGTCATATTCAGGCTTTTGTTATGAGAAGATGATGTGCTTATGCTTAAGCAAATTTGGTGCATCCCACTGGGTTACGTGTCATTCAGTGAGCTGGACTTACAGAGTCAGGGGCCAGATGGCTGATGGAGAAGTCTTTTGCTGGAATCCATCTCTATAGAGCATGATGTCGCACTGTACTTGGTGACCAGGCTGTCACTGAATACATTTCAGTCACGGTATTTAAATCACATTAAGGCTTTCTTTTATTTATTTATAGACCCCCTTGTGATTTTGTCTGGCTACATTCTAATTGCTAGCCTCCATGCAGTGATATGATATGCCACTAGCTATGCCTTTTATCCTTGCCAAGTATATCCCAACCATTTTAGATATGAACACTTGTATGGGGAAAATGCATTTTATTAAGATAAATTATACTGGCATTAAATTTCTTTATTTTCTCTTTTCAAAGGGATGTGCAATTCTGAATACTTTATTCTATATATTTATAAACTATGTTAGGAATGGGACCAAATTCTTTACCCGAGACTGGTTATTTTCTGTTACTATTCACTGAACAATTACCACTCTATGGTAGTCATCTTTGATATTATTAAACTGCTGCATAGAATGGAGTATCTATCACCTTTCTCTAAACCACATGAACTACTACTTTGGTAGCTATGTATTTCTCCTCATTGACAGGGAAAAATTGTACTTTAATAGTAAATGAAAAAGATTCCATTTTTAGTTGACAGCTTTCTACCTGTAACAGAAGACAAAGAATTCTGAACAGAAACCACTGACAAGTAGTCAAAACCATTTTCCCAGAAAGGTAGCTTCTCCCTACACCCATCAGTGGTAGAAAGATATCCTAGCCCCTCAAAAGAAGAATCGGGCAACTCTTGGCCCTCATGTAATCCCTTTATTGAGTCTATGTAAAAGTGTTCAAAAAAATAAAAAAACTAACAAAACTGGTAAATCTCACAAAAACTCATGCAAGTTCTTTCCAAATATAGTGGCTAAAAGTCCTTGGAAGTCTAAAGGAAAAAGAAGAATGATTCATTATATTTGCTACACATGGGAAATATTTCCAACATGGTCACAGCTCTACTTTTAGAATTATCAATCTTTCTAAAGGCTTGAATTACACCAAATCAATAGTTTACCAATAACATAACAAAATGAAACACTCATTATATGAAGCAAAACCAATTTCCATTATAAATATCTTTCAGAAATGATGTCCCAGGTGTTAAGCACACAATGCCATGCTACCAATATGACTGTGCCTTGTATTTGTTATTTGTGGTGCATATATGTGTAATCTTGCTCCCTTCCAAATAAAAACTGAGTAATAATTTCACATGAAGACTGATATAGATCAAGCACTTTCATTAATCAGCCATGAGCTATTCAAGATTGCAGAAAAATCATTGATCAAATGTTAAATTTCTATCAACCTTGTTTTTACAAACTCTGCTTCTAGACTTTTTACTATAGAATATTTTACTGGCTACTTAAACAATAGTTATACTAAATAGTTTATCTGGCTCTGCCCTAACTCAGAAAATTGAATGGGACAGAAATAAGTAAAAAGTAATGAAATTCTATTCCTCAAAAAGCAAAGCTAGCAGAGAAGAAGAACATTCTATATTGGTGTGTTTGACAGCATACCCTACCATAAAGTAGGTGTTTAATGGAAATGAAACACTGGAACTAGGAATAGTGGAATACCAAATCGAATCACTGGAGACTCATTTACTTAAAATCTACTAAATGGAATGGTTTCTTATTTTTTGAAGAAGTTGCTTCTAGTGCTGCATGAACATTACATAAATATTATTATTATTATTGGTATAAAATAAGATTGTTTAAAATGTATTAACATATGTAATACAATACATTAAAATAGTTTTTTTTAAACCTTAGGGAGAAAATTTCACACACCTGTTTATATAAAGTTTACATTGGAATAAGTTATTAAAATACCAGTGTAGTACACACAAATGTGGCCAGAATTGATTATCTCTCATTAAAATCCATGAGATACAGAGAGCCAAGCCAGCTTTCTACTAGTATAATACATGAGCTTCTATTAGTGATTTGGCCAAAGATATAAGAAACAAACCTACAAGACGTAGAAAGGAGATTAAGGGACAAGTTACACTGAAAAAATACTTGATGCTTGATAAGGGTAGGCAAAAAGTAAAGTTATACAATTGATAACAAGTATATACAGACAGGATTCTAAATTTAAGTAAACTTCCATTAGTCCATAATGGTTTAGAAATGGGATGTTTTGGGGTGGCTAGGTGGTGTAGTGAATAGGGCACCAGCCCTAGAGTCAGGAGAACCTGAGTTCAAATCCCACCTCAGACACTTAACACTTACTAGCCATGCGACCTTGGAAACATCAATTGCCCTGCCCTCCAAAAAAAAAAAAAAGGGGGAGGGCAGTTTGTTTTAAGTTCACTGAACCATAATGAATTTCAGCTTAGCTAAGTGTTGCCATTTATACCATATGTAAATCACAAGTTTTGAAAGGATAAGATAAATTAATGACATTAAGAATGAAACAGAATTTAATCTTTCTTAGGAGGAGAGGAATTCAGAATGAACTTCAGGGTAGTATAAGGCTTCAAGGTCATTATCATGAAACCAGGTCTCCTTGCACCATTCCAGCAGGATAGAAATTCAACATTGGAAGATATGTGGATTAAGCCTATTAAAATATCCTTAAATTTTGTTCATAAAGATGATTCCTAATATAAATTTATTTACCTGGCACTTGAGACAGCTAGGAGGCACAAAGGGTGGAACATTGGACCTGGAGTTCAAATCCTGCCTCAGACATTATGAGCTATGTGAAAATGAATAAATCACTTAACCTCTCTCCACCTCGGTTTCCTTATCTGTAAAATGGGAAAAATAATAACCTCAGAGGGTTACTATTGGGATAAAATAATATATAAAACCATATGCAGATTTTCAATTATTTTGCAAATGGAAGAAATTATTATTATTAAACTCTCAATAAAGGACAGACTGTGCCACCTCCCTCAAAATCCCTCCAAAGAAATCTGCAGGATGTTATTGTTGTTTGAAATGCAAATGTAGATTTACTTTGGTTGACATTAGGAGGGGGAAAATGGTATTAAGAATGAAGGCAGGGGCAGCTAGGTGGTGCAGTGAATAGAGCACTGGCCCTGCAGTCAGGATGACCAGTGAATAGAGAGCATTGGCTCTGGAGTCAGGAGGACCTGAGTTCAAATCTGATCTCAGACACTTAACACTTACTAGCTGTGTGACCATGGGCAAGTCACTTAACCCCAATTGCCCTGCCTTCCCCCGCCCCATCCAAAAATTAAAAAAAAAAAAAAAAGAATGAAGGCAAATTCAAACTTCAATAAAAATTATGGAATGATTATTCTAGAGGTGGCATAGAAGGCCTGCTTTCAGTTCAGGTCAAGGAGCAGTCCTTCCCTCCATCAATCTCAATCACTTTATCCGAAGGGGGATATTGTAATACTAGCAAGAAGAACCCAAGTCAAGTAAAATCCTAAATGTAATAGAAGAGGAGAAAAATGAGGATTAATCAGCAAAGAGGAATCATTAAAAGGTGACTAAGGATTTTTAAGGAGAAAAAGGTATGAGTAGTAAAAATGGACTACTATCTAAAAGCAGCAAATTCAAATTGTATTAACAGTTAGAGTGAAAATGGCAGGCAGAAGTAAAGCTATTTAATCAGTTTGTTAGGTCTCAATTTGGTTTTAGAAATGAATTCCCATTCAGGAATATTCTTACCACCACCCCTCCCTATCCCCCACCTTTTCTATCTTGTCTCTTAAGATGATGAACCACGTCTTTGATTCTTCAATGACAGAGAAAACCTGAAAACAGACAGAATGGCAGGATGATCATTAAGTTACCTCTACCAATCCACTGGATTAAGATTCTATGGCTGCTTAAGATAAATCAGCACCAAACATATTATATCTAACTAAATAGCAGAGCACAGGATAAATAAGCCCATGAACTCTATGAAGCCTACTCAACTCAACTGCCCCCTTCTGATCAAAGGCCACAGTAAGCTAGGCCACACCAAAAAATACATCTCAGAGAAGTTGTAAGTAAATTCAAAAGGTTGGTGTCTTAAGGGGATATTTTTTTAAACACTTAAAAAGATCGTCTACAAGAAACACAGCTGAGTGTTACGTGAACCTTTTTTAATAACTAAATAAGAATTTATTCAGCACCTACTATATACAGGCTATTCACTCAACTAGGAACTGGGGATACAAAGATATCATACCGCCCGCCCTTCTAGATTCGTAGTTAGAAGTAAATGCTTTAGAGAAAAGGGCCAGAAAAACATCAGGAACAAGGGTGGAATTCTGCTCTTGTCGCCATATGGAATCCTCAGGTTTAGTAGTAGGAAGTCACTTCTTGTTGAAGCGTTTAAGTGCTCAACCCCATGGCAGGTTGTCTGTGTCCCCTGATGGTTCATTCAAAGAGAACATTGGCTTTGGTCTTGGAGAAGGCTATTTGCCTGCTGTCTCAGGAGGAGAAAATATGACAGTAGCAGATGTCTAATAGAGAAAAGGGAGATCCTTAAAGGTATATGAGAAACATGAGACCTCTAATGAAAAGATGGAAGAAACTGAAGGTCTCATCTGTATTTATTTTATGGGTGAGAAGTTAGCATGAATAACTGATGCTTTCATTCGTAATGCTACTGTCAGTACCTACAGATTTCTCAATGAAATTAAAACTTCTACACATAATGACAAAGATATAAATCTAAAAACCAAATTCAGACATAATGTTCTTTCACCTCTATTGGATCATGTTCCAATTCTGAAATGGTACTGCAACAGACCTTTTCAACTATTAGGTTGGTCATCTTGTCAGGGCACAAGGAAAGCAGAATAGTAATAAATATTACCTGCTAAGAACATTTGGCAAATATTTTTTTTTAATAATTAGAAAACTAAATGAGCAGACAAAACAAAGACAAAAACAAATAAACATGGAGCTAATTTTTTGCAGTATTTCTGCAAGCTTATTTTTTCAAAATATTTTCCTTTTCTTGGTGGAACACGTGTTAAAGTACTATAGTTTTCGTAGATTATTTCAAATATTTATGATCAGAAATCATAAAAAATGAGTTCTGCCACCTTGTGAGTAATGTACAATACAGACAAGCCTATTTACAAAGCTGTCCTAAAACAAATGTAGACTGGCTTGCAGTTTACTTTACAACAAACTCAGTACTTAGAAACTGTTTTCATCTCACCTTCAAAAACTGGAAACATAATTTGTGTATCCACAAGCACAAATTATTAATGTGTTTATGATCCCCCAAACAAGAAAAAGCAGAGACCACCAACCCAATTCAACCAAAACATTCTCTTACTAAGCTGCACAGCTTCCATATACTGAGCAGTCCTCCCATCAATGGGTGATATGAGGGAACAGACCCATCTCCCCAATTTTCTACTCCTGTCATACCATTTCCTTAACATGCTAGGAGTGTTAAACCAACTGGTAATGCATAATGCAGATTCTGGATGTAGGAATAGGACTGAATGAAGTAAGAAGCTATATGTGTCTAAAGTTATATGATTTAAAAACATTATGGATCTTACTGGAATGTGAACCCCCTATACCGTACTGGTAGAATTATAATATTTTAATTTGAAACAGAAACAAACTGATTAAAGCCTACAGACTATACAAGAAGTCATTTGTCCACAGTCAAATCAGCTAGTTATCACAGTCAAAATTGGGACGTAGCTCTTGATTCTCAGTATCTAGCACTCTACTGAAAATGATATATTGTCTCCCGAAAGCATTTAAGAAGGTGGTCAAAGAACAAACAAGGAAGAAAGCATATTAACTGTCAGGTTCAATTCATTTTCTTCCCTCACTCATTTCACATCCCAACACCACTAAAAAGTCAATACCTTTCCCCCATTTATTGAAAACTGCCTGGCAATGTTACCCCACAATTAGTAATATTCTATTTTATATTCTAGACATGTACCCTATATATTTTGGGGCTGGATGATAATAAATGTGCTGGAAAATAAGTCTTAAATGAAATCCTAAATTAGTCAAAATGTTTGGGCTAACAACTCAGAGAGGAATAAAAAAGTGAATGACAAATGTCCTCTGTGTAAGCTCTGGTATGTAGAAAGATACAAAATCCAGAAAGACAAATATCTTGATAGAAATGGCAGATGGACAATGAAGTGGGCCCAAAATTTAAGAAGAGGAAGAAAGTGGTAAGGCTTGTAACTGAGTAGCTATGTAGGTCTCTCAATAATCCCAAACTGTTCCCAAGACCAAAAACAAATTTTTAAACATCTAAATTCCTTCACTTATGTCATATGGAATATAATCTCTGAACAATCAAAATTCAAGAGACTCAAAATAACAATGGGGAGCTATCTGGAAGGCACAAATAAGCTAAATCACATTACTAAGGATGATATGTTTGCAAAGCATAAAAGACCATCAATAATGTGTATAAATGCAAAAGGCAGTTAAACAAGAAACAACAGATCCAACAGTGATTAAGCATATGAAGATATGACTCTCAGTTCAGTATAACTTGTCCACTTGAACAGGATTAAGAAATTATGATTGAAATAATACTGCCCAACTTTCATAAATGAAGAAGCCAAGGCCTAGACTCTAGTGACTCAAGTGACTTGTCGAGTTCACAGATTCTCCACTGCTATGTGGTTTGGTTGTCTAAGTATACTGGAGAAAATGTTTTCAGAGGAAAAGGTAACAAAAACAGAAATTTGGTCAACTATACTTTCTTTAAAACAAAACAAAACTTTACTCTAGCCCACTGTCATAATTCAAAGGCCGATATCAGGCCCTACTAATAGGAGGCGGGGGGAGAAGAAGAAAGACAGGTGGGGCAGTCTGCATTATCTTTTATTTTGCCAAATATTAAAAAATGCTAGATTTCTTAGTGTTTAAGTTTAACTCTAACGCAATATCAGGGAAGGTAAATTCACTATTTGACACAGAAAATTAAAATTTTTAGAGTTTCTCTTTTTATACTCAGTGCTGACAAAGTCAACTTTCTAAGTGCTACAGAAAAACACAGTGATACACTAAACAATTAGGCAAATATCTTGGGACTAGGGTGCAGCATGCCTGGGGCAAAGGTGGGGGGGGTGATTATAAAGATGCTTTTTTAACATTCTTCTTACATGCACAGTTATAAGGACAAAAATACCAAATTTCCTCAGCCCAAATATGTTTTCTGATAATTCATGAGTATTAACAGTGAAGTCACAAAAGTATATTAACATATAAAAAGGGAACAACTTTCAAATCCTACCCTAGGGCAAAGAGATGTCATATCTTGGCTTTGTAACTTTCTTTTATGACATTATTTCTAATATGTTTCTCATTTTAACATTAAACTACTCACCTTTCATTAAAAATACATAGCTAGGTGGCGCAGTGAATAGAGCAATGGCCCTGGAGTCAGGAGGACCTAAGTTCAAATCCAGCCTCAGACGCCACACCAAAAAACAAACAAACAAACTACCCCAGTAGCTGTGTGACCTTGGGCAAGTCACTTAACCCCAATTGCCCTGATTTTCCCCTCCAAAAAGCATATATATATCACGCTTATTTTAACAAAGTATAATTTATTTTAAAGAACAATCTTGTCTTAAAACTTTTCAACAGAACCTCTGACAAAAAAATTATAAAATTATAACCTCAGAATCTTTAGGGATTAATAACTTTTAGGTACTTCAGTAGAGCATCATTTATTATTCTTTCGAGGGGATTCAGGTATGTAAAGAAAAATATAGAAAACAAACATAATAGAAACAATACAACTATGGAAGATAAGAAATGAACAAAAACCCACTGCAACACACTGATTGTGATGAAATGAACAATAGCTTCCAGAGATGGGGGGGGGGCCCCCAAAAGAATTCAGTGTTTCTAACAAGCCTCCTGAACGTCCACATTTCCATTAAAGGCACTACAAATCTCAACAATTACCCAGGTTTTCACCCTCAGAATCATACTCAATTTTATCCCTCTCTCTTCTGCCACCAAGTCTACCTGATTGTGGCTCCACAATATCTCTCAGAGTTGTCACTCTTTCTTTTTACTCGGATGGCCATCACCCTATTTCTGGCTCATCCCTTGCCTGGTTGGTTGCAAACTGATCTTGCTGCCTCAAGTCTCTGCCCTAGCTGTCTACCCTCTATCCAGTTACCAAATGGAAATTCCTTAACCATAGATTTAACTACATTACTCTCCTACTCAAGCTGTCTCTTGGAAAAAACACAAACTCCTCTGTTAGGCATTTAAGGCCTTTCACAATTTGAATCAGTTCTATCTACCTTCTGCAGACTAATCCACACTGCTGTCCTTCAAACACTCTAGGTTCCGGCCTCTGGCCTACATGTGGCCTTCCCCATATGCCACATTCCACCTCTATTCTTCATACCATTACATAAACTGCTTGTCCCTCAATTCCTAAAATGTGCTCCCTTTTAACTTCTACCACCTTCAGGAATCCCTAGACTCAGCTTAAATACCACTTTCTACATGTGGCCAAACCAGATCCCCTCGGTTGCTAAGTCTTCCTACCAAAAATCACTTTGTATATATCTTCATCTCCTAAGTGTATGACCATGGATAAGAAGGTGGTGATAGAGATGACCTTTGTGCTTCCTTCCAGCTCCAAATTGATGTAATGACCCTCACAGTGTCAGAGGCAAAAAGAGAATTGCGGTTGCTCCTGATGCCAAGTCCAGCATTATTCCCACTGTGCTATAAAGTTTCTCTAAAAGAAAACTGGCCACAGCCAAATAAAAACCATACAGGACTAGACATCAAGTACCTGTGTAAATTTAGTGGGCATTTGCCAATATCTCCAGTAGGGGCCAAAGGATGAAAATGTGCTTTAGTTTTCTCAGATACTTAAATCCTGGTACAGTTAAACATACTCTTAATTGGTTTTGTTTTGTTTTGTTTTGCCTTTTGGAGGGAGGAAGGCAGGGCAAATGGGGTTAAGTGACTTGCCCAAGGTCACTCATCTAGTGTTAAGTGTCTGAGGCCAGATTTGAACAAAGGTCCTCCTGAATTCAGGGCTGATGCTCTATTCATTGCACCACCCAGCCGCTCCTGATTAGGCTTTTATTTTTTAAGTCTAAGTAAATAGCATGATAAAAAACAATTTATTTTCAGGTTCTACTTCTATAAATGTTTATTTTTTAATATGAAGAGAGAAATAATTAGAGATGGAATCATTCTATAAAATATAGATCAATTCCATTTTTTAAAAAAGCAACCTAGATAAGAAAGGAAGACATAGCTTCTAGCTTTCAGGCTTGATTTGGAAAGAAACAAAAATTAAAGACCCATAATATGTTAGTATGAAAAAGAGCAATTCAAACCTCCCATATCACAGGTAAGGGAGCTGATGCTGTGCCAGTGCTAGGTAACTGAGAGATATAAAGTGTTCACTTTTAGAAGTTCAATAAAAACTTTCCCTATGTTATTTTATAATCATCAATATGATGCTTCTTTCCAGAAGCATGATGAACTATGGAAAAATGTATTTCTTTCAGAATTAATGAGTAACCAATCTAAAATCAAGAAAACTTCAAATGAACTGATTTTATACTACTGAAAATAAGAAATGCTTCAAATTATAGACATTTATATTTCTTTAAACTTTTTTTATTTAGAGATTTTTTCTGGTAAGGAGATATACCATAAGAAAGCAATTTTCACTGGCAGTGAGGTATGTATATACTCTACCAAAATACACCTCATTTTAACTGCTTTATTTACAAATAAAGAAAGTATCAATGCATATCCTTGGTCTAACTACAGTATTAGCCATCCTACATGAGTAAAATGAAATGGTACTTGAATACAAAAACTGTTATTTGCAAAGAAATCTGATTTACTGGATAAAAATTAGATCACTTTTGTAGACACTGTAAATAAACATTCACAATTTATCATGACCAAGACACCTGCACCATTATTTTCTATCCTCACAGCACATTTATTTCAGTAATTCCATTATGGCGGTCCTTAGCATGAGCATAGTGTTACACAATTTTCGTACATATAATTACATCCAAAACAAGTTCTAAAATTTAAGTTGTAAACATTCTCTTCATATGTAGAAACATTTCAATTGATGTATTAAATTTTGCTGAAATGATCAAATTTGGAACAAATTATAAATGAAGAAAGCTATTCTAAATGGTGTAGTGAGCATCATTTATTAGTAGTAGTATATTTCTACAGTGTTAAATAAAGTAGTAATGAGGCAAAACCGTTTTGTAAGCAAGTCAAATTTTAAGTAAAACATCAAAAAAGAAACAAGTCCATTAACAAAAGGATGTCTTGCAATCAAGAGTTAGATTTCAATCTATTATGATACAAAAATGTAAAGGGTAAATAGCATCTTTGTTGACAAAGTAGGAGGTAGCATGGATGCACCACTTTATTGTCTGAGAAATGCAACTGGAGTAAAGAATATTTCCTTACCACAAAAAGTTTCCAGTACTATGTACATATTTCTTTTAGAAATATTTGTTTAAACAAATCTCCCTCCACTTTTAGTACAAAAAAAAAAACCTTTTCATGTGATTTTTTTTTAAAAACACTTACACATCTAGATAGAATAGTACTCATTGCCCTATTTGAGTGAACAGTCTCTTGAACTATGAAGTACATGATATTTAATGCCCTAAATTGAGTGAATTTAGTTAGCAGTTCCTGGTATTATACAAAACACTACTTACATACAAACAAAATATAATATCTTATATTTTACTATGCAAGTCTCTTTTTGGGGAAAAAACAGAGTCTTGATTCTGGTAACACTGCAGAGAACATAATTTTTCAATAAAGTCTGTCTCTAAGTACCCATGTGCAACAATTGATAAATGGCTGCTTACGTGTAATGATCTTGTTATTGATATTGGACACAGTTAGTTAACTGACAAAAACTTAGTAAACCTGAAAAACACATCTTCCACCTTATATAAAATATAAAGACTACTTACTGTAACTGCTTTAAAGTACTCAATTTGTTCTGATGTCACTATAATTCACTTTCCCCGTTTTCCTGCTTTAGGATTTATAAACAGATAATTTAATGTAGCAACTTTTTAAAAATTGACAAAGTATTTCAAATTTACATCCAATTCAAATATGTTATTCAAAAAGTTTCCTTGTTCTATGATGCTGCTTCTGCCATCAATAAAGAAAATGAAGTTTCAGTAATAGAAGCAGGCTTTTTAAGTAGTGATGTGACTTCTACCATGCCCGCTCCAGTCCGTGGAAGATTAGCATTCATAATATGTCGCTGTAAGTGCTTGATCCAGTCTTCCTGAACAGACAATGGTCCTCGAAAGACCAGGCCACAAAACCTGTATGTAGAAGATATTCAAAAGTCTCATCACCCACGATGTGCTGGGTATACAAGGATGAAAAATGCATACAAGTCGTTCTCCCCCTCCCCCTGAAAATTATAATGTAACAGGCAAGATATGAAAAATAAACAACTATTATATGAAGTAGCATGAGATGGAGAAAAACTGAGATTTAAAATGCATGAGGATAATTTGAGTGAGACATTAATTTCACATTTGGGTATGAGAGAAGAGAGAAGGCTTTGTAACAAATAAAGTCTAAATTTTAGCACACCAAACTTGCCAAAAACAAATGTCCCATACAGATGAAAGTTGAATGACCACTCTGAACTGTGCTTGAAGTTATATGGGGGCAGAACCACAATACATGCCCAATGAAATAGGATTTCAATATCCCATTCTCAAGAGTCCTTGCCTTCTATCATTGTCAGGAGGCAGGACATAGGAAAGGGTATTTAAGAAAATCTGGGGGATAAAAATGTTTCCATTATCTTCTATTAGATTATAGAATACAGTTCAAAATATATAAAAATAGTTCTAACAATATTTTAAGTGACAGTTTCCCAGGGCTAGACTATAACATAAAATGTAGAAGAAATATAGTACAATTTATATCTTTGATGCACTATATCAGAAACATTATGGGTTAAGTAAGGATTCAGGGGCCAGTCTAGGAATCCACCTTCCATTTGTAAGATCACATTATGGGTATCTTCTGAGACCAAATCACCCAAGTTACTGACAAACTTTTAGAAACAACATCGCTTTTTCCTGCTTTTCTTTTTCTATTCAAGTCAGAAACTTTTGTATATTGTCCTTATTAATTTTCTTTCAAGGGGATTTTTTTTCCTTCAAAATCATTTATCTCTGTTAAAAAGAATTTTAAACTGATGGAGCAAAGCAAAAGCACACCTGCATCGCAGAATGTAAATATCATCAGCACCATGAGGTAAAGGCAGTACTTTTTTCTTACTTCCAGATCTTGATCTTGACTTCTTTTGCTTACTATCTATGGCTAAAAAAGGAGAGGGAAAAAAGATTCAATACTCGATATATTTAAAAAGCAAATATTATTAAAGTTCATTCTAAATAGAAAACCTATATTTTCTTTCTTCTTCCAGAAAAGCCAAACCACATTACTGATTTCACATTAGCATAATGACAAATTACTCAAAAACATTCACAGTAATGCATTTTTCAGACATTTCCACGTGCTTATTCACGCCAGCAATTTACTGGCTAAGAAGCTGCAATAAAAATTTTTATGAATAACTATTAGTGAGTCATTTATTTAGCCTATTATCATAGTAAGACTGATCCTCTTATGACTGTGTATATATAATTCTGGTGTCCAATTCTGCTTTGTTCTTTCTTAGAAAAGTTACAACCATTGGACAATACCATTAAAACTGAATTGGATTATTATTATATTTGCTATGTCCCACAAATCTCTGACAAAGTAAAGAAATTTTTAAACTATAAAGAAAAAAAGAGTAATTTTAATTCCACACCATAATAGTTTAAGTTGTTTAAACTTAATACTCTAGTTCTACATGGAGGCAAAGGGAAGGGAAAGGAAGTAGCAGCAGTTTACATTTTTTAACATAAGTTATAACATATAACTTAATTTTATTAAGGAATCAAGATTTAACACGGTAGAGAGGAAGGAAGGAAAAGAAGAGCTAATTCATAATTTTCCCCTAATGCTATTTAAGAAATAATGAAAATATTTAAGAAATAATGAAAAGCATGATATAGGAAAGAACACAGATAAAATCCATATTACCGTGTTTCCCCGATAATAAGACCTATCCCGAAAATAAGCCCTCCCCTTACTGTGTAAGATTCCTCTAAAATAAGCCCTCCCCCGAAAATAAGCCCTATTGAGATTGCTACTGTAGTGAAGGTGATCCCCTGCGCTACACGCTACCCTCTGTATGCACAGTCGTCCCCCCCACAGTGAAACGCACACCGCGCTACGAGCTGCATCCAATCAGAGCTGCAGCAGTGAGCGCGTCATCCTGTTCTTCCCCAGTGATTTGCTTATTGAATAAAGGTACATTTTTTTGTTCACATTTACCTGTTTATTAAAATTGCTGTCAATGTTCATTAAAATAAGCCCTCCGGTGTTTTTCTGTCCAAAAAAATTATAAGACACTGTCTTATTATCGGGGAAACACGGTACTAGTCTTTCAATATACTGACTGGTAATTCCAACCCAATTCCTTTTGAGCAAAAGCCATAATACAGAGTAAACAACTGGGGAAAAGCCCCCCAGTCCCACTTCACAGCTTTTCTTCAGTCACCTTACCAGAAGGTTCTAGTTAAGAGAAGCTGAAAGGGAGAGAGGGAATGAGAGAGGGAGGGAAGAGGAGAGTGGGGGAGAGGAGAGACATTACCAAGTCACCAAAGATTAAAATTATCAACTTCTAACTACTGTACTAAGAGAAAATATAATTTAGAAAAACGAAAAACCACCACTGATACACTTCATGTAAGTAACTGACTTTAACCTATCACCTATTCAGTCTCTTATTTTTCCTCTGAAAGACATTCTAAGTAACAAAACACAAGAATTCTATAAAGTTTTCAGAGAATTAAATGAAAACTAAACAACCAAAACCTAGGTTACAGACACTCAAATGACAAAATACTTATAAAATATGTAAGGCAAAAGACTCAGTGATGTCCCCCTCCCGATAGCATTTTTAATCAGTAATTTAGATTGCTGATTAATAAACAGCTTCTTAGTAAACTAGCATTACTTGGTATCCTTATACTTACCACAGTAGTTCCCTATGAGTCAGGGCAGTGGGGGTTAGGAACAGAGAATCAAAAGCATTTATTTATTTACTTATTAAGTACATGTGCAAGGCACTGGGAAATAAATACCAAAAAAATGGGGAGAGGCTATTGATCCTCATTCCCAAGGATCCTATATACCATTAGTACAGAAGGCACGCTTCTCAAATTTACAGATTGGCCACAAAGCTGAAAAGGAAAGCTAACCATCTATATGACAAAGTCAGTATCTCAAAATATCCTGACAGGTTAATCAAGTAAGCTCACAATGTATAGGGAGAAATGTAAATCTTATATTTGGTTTCTAAGAGAAAACAGATGTATGAAAAGGAGTTTTTAGTGGACTTCAAGTTCTAGATTGTGATAGGGCAAAGGAAAAAAAGTTGATGATATTTTGGGCTGCATTAAAAAGCATAATTTCTAGGAATAAAAAGACAGTCTTGCTGTACACTGACCAGATCAGTTCACACTGACAATACTATATTCATTTCTGGGCACCTCAATTTAGGAAGGCCACAGATAAGGGGGAGATCACTGAAAGTCAATCAGAATAGTAAAGTGAAAGGCCAAGAGTCCAGGGCATGCAAAGTCCCAAGGAACTGGGGCGTGTTTAACCAAGAAAAGAAGCCTGGAGTGGATGGTTAGGAATGCTACAAGATAGTTGTGTTTAAATTTTTGAAGAGCTGCCATACGGAAAAAATATTAGTTATTCTGTTTGGCCCTATTGAATAGGAACAGGAAAAAGAAGTAGAAGTTCAGAGGATGACAGATGGAAGAAATCTTACATATCGTAACTAATAACATAATTTTAACATGGAGAAACTGAGACCCAAATAGGTGAAGTGATTGAGGCTGGATTCAAACCCAGGTTTTCCTGATTCTAGGTCTTGATTTTCCTGATTCTAGGTCCAGTATTCTGTTCCCCATACTAGAGTTGTCAAATTCAAACAGAAAAGGATCCTAGGCTGCTTTATGACTTAGGAAACCATAAATTAACATTTTTTTGTGTTGCATTTTTATTTACTTTGCTAAATATTTCCTAATTATATCTGTGGAATTTGACACCTCTGCCCTCCACCACACTATCCCTCAGGGACAAAGTCAAATTCAGGCTTGACAGTAAGGGAAACTTCTGGACAAATACCAGTGTTCGAAAGCAGTATGGAGGTGGTGGGTTCCTCTTCAATGGAGATATTCAAGCAAAAGCCAGATGACCTTTATTACATAAAACTATAGAAGGGACTCTCTTGTGTACAGGGTGTTCTCGATGTTCCATTCATCTGAATAGGAAGATCTTTATAATAATCATAATAATTAATCTTGGAATTAATGAGACTGGGCACGTTTGCCAAGTGCTTTACAAACATGATCACTTGAGCTTTCCCAACAAGCCTGGGATGTAGTTCTTTCTTATCCCTATCTGAAACACAAAAGGATTGAGGATTAAAATGGTTAAGTGACTGGCCTGTGGCAGCAGAGTAGTTAGCAAGGACCTACTCAGCCTTAAGACATGCTCCCCCACTTTGGTGCACTCAACAATGCAGTCACCCTGAACTCAGCTCTGAACTCTGACTCCTACTTATTCACATAGGCCAGTCCCTGTATTGGAAATAAATCCCTTCCCTTATCTCTCCTCTTTCTTTAAGATTTAGTTTAAATTTTGCCTCCTCCAGGAAACCTTTCCTGAAGGATTCTGAGCTTCCACTTTATTGGTCCCTAGTATTCAGAACTGTGTTTTGAACATTACAGACATTGCTTGTGGTCAGTGACCGAAAAAAAAAATGCTCCATATACTATACCAAAATATTTACAGCAACTGTTTCAGGGTAGTAAAGACCTGCAAAGAAAGCAAATGCTAACCAATTGGGTAATGGCTAAATAAATGAGAGTAAACAAACCTAATAGAATGTTCTAGTAGAAAAGGAAACCAAGATAGTGGATTAGGAACAGCCAAACTGCTGAACTCTCCCAATATTTCCCTCCAAATAACTTTAAGATAACACCACAAATCAAATATTAGAGTGGCAGAGCCAACTAAAGGTTGGAATGAGATATTCTTCCAGCCTAACAAACACCTAAGAGGTGAGTAGGAAAAGTCAGTGACATTGGGGCAGAAGTCTGTCTAGAGCCCCCACATATAACTACAGCAGTCACAGCAGCAGCCTCAGTTCTCAGCCCAGAGATGGGAAAGGGATCAGACAATTGGTCAAACAGAGAATATAGGGAACCTTCTTTTGGCACTAAATACAGCTGGCACTGACTGGTAGCTCTGCTGCCCATACAAAGTTCTGGGTTGCAATACCAGGGCAAAGAGAAGCGTGGCTATGCCCCACGGCCAAGAGGACCACTAGCTCCTGCAGCTGCTAGAGAGCAAGGTCCATTCCTTGGTAAAGACCAGATCAGCAGTGACCATACCCCTCCCTGAAACAAACCACCCTGAAAGCCCTAAAAACTTGAAAACCTCCTCAGAACTAGATTTTAATATAGCAACATGAAAAATATTGAAGCTTAGGATGCCTCCCAACCTTTAGGTGAGCAGAGCCAAACATTAATGTTAAAGTTCAAAGTCAAGAAATAGACTAGGAAAATGAGCAAACAACACCTTAAAAAACCTTAAAAAGCTAACTATAGTGGCAGGGAAGACCAAGGCACAAACTCAGAAGACAAGGGAAAATAGATACTCAAAAAATCTCATAGAAAGATGTTAACTGGACCCAAGCCCTGTAAGATTTCCCAAAAGAGCTTAAGAAAGAGCTAAAAGTAGTAGAAGAAAAACTGAGGAAAGAAACGATTAATGCAAGAAAATTATGAAAACATAATTAACAGCTTGGCAAAAGAAGTGCCAAAAATACTGAAGAAAGTATCACCTTAAAAAGCAGAACTGGCCAAAAAGTAAAAAGGGCACGTGGATGATTCTCAAATCTATTTGCCCAGCCCTAACTTCTCTGACCTAATAGGCATTTGCCTATTACGCAAATTGACCTGGATGTCCTACAGATATCTTAGTCTCAACACATCCCAAATTGAACTCATCATCTCCCACAACCCTCCCCTGTTAATATTACATCGTCCCAGTTCTCTAAGTTCATCCCTCCCACATCCAATCTGTTGCCAAGACCTCTCAACTTCACCTTTTGCAACATCTTCTGAACATATACTTCTCTTACCTCCTCTAATAATTCCATAAACTTGGTGCAGGCCTTCATCTCCCTCACACCTGGATTAAAATGATAGCTGCTGGTTGGGCTTCCTGTCATAAATATCTCCCCACTCCAAAACATTCTCTGTTCAGCCAGTGATTTTCCTAAAGTACAGGGGCAACCATGTCAAGCCCCAATCAACAAACTCCAGTGGCTCCATATAGCCTTCAGAATTAAATACACTATCTTGTGTTTGGAGTTCAAATTCCTTCATAACCTAGCATGTTCCCTCATAAATAACTCTGTGGTCTACTTATATTTTACATCCCCCAACCTCTGCCCCCTTCTCCCCCAACTCTGTGACCCAGTGACACTAGGCCTCTCCATCCCTTTTACCTCTGCCTCCTGCCTTTCCTCATATTCCAACTAGAATCCTACCTTCTAAAGAAAGCTTTTCCTAATCTCTCTTAATTCTACTGCTTTCCCTCTACTGATAATTTCCAATTTATCCTATACCCGTGTTTCCCCGATAATAAGCCCTCCCCTGAAAATAAGCCCTATTGAGATTGCTACTGCAGTGAAGGTGATCCCCTGCGCTACACGCTACATTATGGTACCCTCTGTATGCACCGTCGTCCCCCCCTCCACCCCCCCCCGTGAAACACACGCCGCACTCCGAGCTGCATCCAATCAGAGCTGCAGCAGTGAGGCGTCATCCTGTTCTTCCCCAGTGATTTGCTTGCTGGCGCCATTGAGAGCAGTGTCGCGGAGGAGAGCTGAGGCAGGACAACATAAGCCCTCCCCTGAAAATAAGCCCTCTGGTGTTTTTCTTTCCAAAAATTTAATAAGACAGTGTCTTATTATCGGGGAAACACGGTATATAGTTTTTCTGTTTACATGTAACAACATTAGCTTGGGAGCTCCTCAAGAGTATTTCTCAGGGCTTAGCACAGTGTTCAGTATACGGTATGCTTACTGGCTAAGAAACAATTAAAATGAAGAATACTGAGAGGCATGAGAAGTTTAACATAAAGTGAAATATGGAGAATCAGGAAAGCAATAAACCCAATGAATAACACAACGTAAAAGAAAAGATCAACCAAAAAAAATTCAAATTGAATGGTGTGTTAAGTGTGACCAAACCTGGCCCCAAAGACTAAAGATGTAAGAGGCTTAACTCTTTCTTCTTTCTGGGGTGGGGAACCTTATATATGTCAGATATTTTGTCTGACAATATGTTGGTTAATTTTGCTGGATATTTCTTCATTACAAAGGATGTGTCTAGGTTGCCTTTAGCAAACTAACAAGTAAAAACAGATGCTTACTACCCAGAAGAAATGGAATATACATTATCAACGCTACACTTTTTGGGGCCGATGATTTATTTGTAGGAGTTGGTTGAGTAGTTTGGAAGATTAAGTTAATTTTATTTAGGTAGTTAAAATAAAAAGTGTTAAGCAGAGTTGAAGATTATAAAAGGAACAGTAAGACCAGTTTTCCTCTCCCTGTCTGCAACTGCAAATGCTACACATTTTAGTTCATTACCATACTGAAGAGCAAATATACATACACATTTTCTTGTATAGATAAAAAGGATCAAAAGTCTTAGCAAAGATTAATTATGGTAAAGAGAATAGTGGTGTTGTTTGTATACTCAACACAGGAATGAACAAAAATTAACAACTGGACTCAAATCTTAGTATTTTTTGATCACTACATATAGAAATAAATGTTTTCATGTTAAATCTTTGTTTCTATTTCTCACTTTTATCTCTGTTTCCATCCAGGATGTAGCAATATAAAAGAATTTTAAGGGCAAATTATGAACTACTTTTGAAAATACTGAGTAAATATTTGCTAAAAATTATGCAAAATGTAAAGAAAATATGACACCAAAATAACTATTGCAGATCCTAAACATAGTGGAAGCTGACTTTCATGATAAAAGGAATACAGTATATTGTTCCTTTTTTATGTTAACTGCAACTTTTAAAAATACTGACTATAGATCACATTTATAAATAAAAACACGTAAGTGGTAGTAGGTAGAGGAGGACTTAAAAATAAATATTCTGACAGGAATGAAAATAAAAGGTGCTATCCCTTCTCTTTATTCTTTTGCTAAAATAACATGATTGAGTACATTTTTCAAAATATTGCTTGGCTAATTTTCTGAGTCTTAAAAATCTGTCAAACAAAAATACATCTCTGCCAGGCAATGTGCTAACAGGGATATGAAGAAGCAAAAAAAAAAAAAAAGGAATCTACCCTCAAAATGCTCACATTTATATCTTCAAGGGAATATAAAATAACTATGGACAAATAAGATACATATCATATAAATGGAAGGCAATTTTAGACAAAAGGAGGAAAGACTTCTTACAGAAGGTAGTATTAAAACTGAGCTTTGAAGGAGGCCAGAAAAGGCTAGGGATAAAGGAATTATAGATCTGGGGGAGGGCCAAGGAAATGGCACTGATAACAGAGACAGATGACAAGTAGAAGGAAGAAGAAATAGACCTAATCTTGTTCTATCATACAGTAAGTGGAGTCAAGTAAAGTGTTAAGGAGACTAGAAAGGTACGATGGGACATCAGGGATGTGAAAGATTTTAAATGTCAAATAAAGCATTTTATATTTGATCATGGAGGTAAAAGTGATTAGGAATTTGTCCTTTGGGGCGGCTAGGTGGCACAGTGAATAGAGCACCGGCCCTGGAGTCAGGGCCTGAGTTCAAATCCAGCCTCAGACACTTACCACACTTACTAGCTGTGTGACTTTGGGCAAATCACTTAACCCCAATTGCCTTCCAAAAAAAAAAGGAAAAAAAAGAGTTTGTCCTTTAAGAAAATGTCTGGCAGGTGACTGGAAGGAAAATGAAATGGAATGGTGACAGACTTGGGATAGTGGCAGCAAACAGAAGGTTACTACAATAGCACAGTTGTGAGGCAATGAGGAACTGCATCAGGGTGGTGGTTCTGAACTGAGAGAAAGAGACAAAAGAGAGGTATTTCTTGGATATTATCTGGTCCATCAAAAAAAGCAAGGTCTTCCATTATCTCATTCATAAGTCTTGTAATTGCCTACCACCTTTTCTCAGGAAATTAGAAGAGGGTAAGAGAAATCTTATACAACAGTGGAAAGGAGAAGAATAATTCTTGACCAATAAAGGACAGAGACTTACAATAGATAAAACGTACAACCTAAAAATCTAAACTATTAACAGCATATAGAAAAATGCTCCAAATCACTAATAAGAAAATAAAATTCTAAACTGACAAGCTGGAAAGTATTAGAATTACCATGTTAATTTTTTTAAGTTCATTTATTAAGTACCTACTGTGTTCCAAGCTCTGAGTTAGGTGCCAAGGAGTTAGAAAGCTTAGATAACTTGGTCCCTACGCTTTTTTTAAATACACGCCAAATTTGTAAATTTTCTTTTAAAACCAACTTATTCATATGAGATTCAAGGAAAGAAATGCAAGGCAAGTCACCAAGTTTTAATTCAGTGCTCACTATGGGTTGGGCACTAAGGCAGGATCTAGGAATACAAAGAAAGGCAAAAACAGCCCCTGACTTCAAAGAGGAGGAGACAACATGCAAACAAACACGCACTAAATAAAGAAAGGCTTCTTAAGAAACTCCGGGTTCTAGTCAAGAGCTGAAAGAAGCCGGCAGCCAGAGCCAATTCAGTCCTTCCTCTGCCCCTCGCCTTCCCCAGCCTCCTTCAAGGCTCAATGCAATCATAAAAGACAGCAAGTGAAAATGTAATGTTGGGAGATGGAATGTCTTGTCCAAAGAAGGAAGTCAAGGTGATTGAATTGTAGAGTAGATACAGGGTAGTTAAGGAAAGGAAGGAAGGGACCATGTTATAAACATAGAAATGAGTCATCAAAGCATTTTTTTTAAATACCCATAAGAGAACAGAAAGAAGCACAGACAAGCAGTGATGGCTTATAAATACCATGTTCAATTTATTGTTCTTTTTTTTAATCACCCTACATGTAATAGATTTGAAGCATAAGAAACAACCAAGTCTACTTTTCTGTTCTAATTTGTGCACAGAAATGTTCTTTTTGGTGAATAGTAACGTATTTAAGATGTAATAAATTTGTCCTTTAAGAACAAAATCACAGGGAGGCCAGGTGGCTCAGCGAGTAAGAGCACCGGCCCCAGTGTCGGAATGACTTGGGGATCAAATCCAGACTCAGACACTTAGCACCACACCCAGAAATAACTGGCCATGTAACCTTGAGCAAGTTACTTAACCCCAATTGCTCATTAAAAAAAAAAAAACATAAAAATTGGAGGAATGGAAACATGGTTGTTTACCATATATTTGAAGGCCAAAGTCAAATAGCTGAACTAGATGTGGCTGACTGTAGCTGACAAACAAGGTGTTCATTTTTACAAATGGCCAACGTATACACATTTCATTTTATACTTGTTTACAAGGGTTCTTCTTTCTAGTTAAGCAAAAACTGGGTCTATAAGCATTTGACACTTCATAAGAATGACATTTCTCATAGTAGTTCATGTACCTATTTCTCAGAACTTAAGCATCACACACACACACACACACCCCTTATTCTAGGCATATGACCAGGTATTTCAACAGAGCTGAAAACTGGAAAAATCAATTTAATAGCACTGACTGCTATTAAGCTTCTTAAAATATAAAAGCAAAAAGAATAAAATTATCTTGTCAAATTAACTGACATTTACATACCGATTAAGGTGCGCCCAGAATTACTTCCCAGGGTTGTAGTAAAGTATTTGTACTGCACTTACAAGCAGAATGCCTGGTGAGTAGTGGGCAAATGCTTGTTTCCCTCTTTCCTTCCTATATATGGCTCATCATTTGTTTCTCCTAACAACCCTCTGAAGTAGGTCTTACTATAATCACTTGTTTTAGACGACAAGGAGGCTGAGATATTAGATTGGTGTCTGCACACCAAACTGGTAGTGTTGATTTGGGAAAATAATGACAGTAACACAACTAACCTCTCTATACAGCTTTCTTCAAGGTTAAAAGCAGGAACAATTCTACTTCTCTTTCCCTAAAAACTACTAGCAGATCTTACTACTGTTGTAATAAGTACAAAACATTGAGATGCCAAACAGTGTGCTATAGATTGAGAGATAGAAGAAACGTCAGAAATCCTTTAATTGAAGTCCTTCATTTTACAGATAAGTCAAGGGATAAGGGATGTGCCCTACATCTCAGGTCTTATCTTTCAGAATCCTGCACTCTCACTAGGCTACATTAAGCACTAAGTAATATGTAAGCGACAGCATTAGTAAGGTGACACTATTTTGCCTGCCCTTCCCCCCACCATGATTTAAAAGAATTTTAGTTATAGTTCTTCTTCCTCTCCCCCCATTCTCCGCCCCCAGGGGAAGTAAGAAATAATTCATCTTAGGCTCAAAATAACCAGAGTCTAAACCAGAACTAAAATGTGGCTTGGGGCAATGAAGGAGAATACAAGTAAAATAGCCAAATGTTCCTGTAGAGGTTGTATTTTGATTTTTTAAGACACTACAGAGACCTGTTATTCCAAGATAGAATCTGCTATTTAGTCATGTCTATTAGATTATTTCTTCTAAACAAGAAACTACTAAGTAAAAGAGTAAGTGCTGATTGATCTGGCCACTGGAACCCATGTTTCTCACTGACAATATACTATTCCTGGTTGACTGAAATGTTAATTTTGTTTTGTGTAGATAGATGTGTTTTGAAAATGGCCATGGGGCAATTTTTTTTTTTTTAAAGTTTTACAAATGTCAACTGAAATAAGAGATAAATTAGACAATGGTCAAGAACTACAATCAATGAATCAGTAAGACTGCTAATAGAAAGATAAGGTTAACCATATATTCCTGTCACTTAAAAATGAAGAAAGACAGTATGTTAAAAGAGAAACTATGAAAATGGGACATTACATATGAAATTTCCTACATTTGAAGGTAGAAAAGACTGAAATTTTCAACATTCAATATTAATTGATTCAAACTAGCACTGTTTTTAAAAATGTTATCATGAATCACAAAATACTCCAGTGCTTAATAGATAGTACTAAAAATTAAAATAAAACATAACTAACCAAGAATATGCCTACAGTAAAGGAAGCTTTAAACATGGCTTATGTGTTCCAAGAATAAGCATATAACCCAGCAAATTATCAGACCCAAAGGAGACATGTCAAGCTTCAAAGTTATCAGTTTGAAGGAAAATAAGTTTTTAAAAATATCATCAACATATATACCTACATCTCAGGTACTACAGGTTTTCTTCTTAAGTGAAAATGTGATAGAGGTTAGAAGAAAGTTTTAGGCCCCAGAATTAAACTAATTTGTTAACAAACCTACCTTATATGATTTTTAAATCTCATATAAATCATATAACTGATCTGATATATAGAGTTCTGGTATTACTGGTGCCAACTAAAGAGATCATTTAGTCAAGAAATCTTCCAACATGCTCAGAGATGACAAAAATTCAAACAAAATATTACCATATTTTAAATTCTAATATGAACTTTCACATGAACCTAATGTTATCCATTTTTCATCTGCCTTCCCTCTAAGATTATCTCTAGGGTAGGTAGGTAGCACAACAGAATGGTGGGCCTCAAATCAGGAAGACACATCTTCTGGAGTTCAAATCTGGCCTCAGATACTTACTAGATGTACGACCCTTTGCAACTTAAATCTGTTTACCTCAGTTTCCTCATCTGTAAAATAAGTTGGAGGAAAAAATGGCAAACCACCCCAGTATCTTTGCCGAGAAAACCCCGGAGGAGGTCACAAAGTCAAACAAGACTCCCAAGATCCTCCCTAATTTATCCGGCATGCGCACACGCATGTACGCTGCAGACACAGACACACATTTCCTTGGCTGTAACATTGTTGCTTTTGCGTGGTCTCCCATAAGCTCCTTGAAGGAGGCATTTCTGGTTTTCTTTCCATCCCCAGCATTGAGCCTAGGTGTTTCAAAGAAGAAGGTGAACTTGAACAATGAGTCCAGTTTATGCAGCTACATAAGAGGGTAGAGACCCCATTTTATAATTTAACCAAAGGATATTAATATTATGTTGTATTTACTATATTAGAAAACAATCTAAAGAACAGGTCATTTAAACTAACTGTAATATTATCTTACCTTGCTTTTAATGGTTCTTTAGTAACAACTCCCACAGATGAAAAGAAAATTTCATATAACAAAGAGTCATTTGCCTAATACTCATATGCTGAAAATGCACTTCAGTTGCAGGTAAATTGGTTAAGACCTTAGTAAAAGTGTAAGTCTACAAAGATCCCAGCCTCTACATTCTCTTCCTGTACCCCTTTCTTCCCCCCAGTGAGGCTAGGTGGTGAGACCCCTCCCCTTAGCAATTAATTTCTTCTAGGTCTCACCATCCCTTCTCTCTTACTAAAATATGGAAACAATAGGCATCATTTGTAGAGGATTAATTATACTTCAATACAATGATTTCTAAATGTCTAACTCTACCAATATTTCTATTTTAAGTCTTTTATATCTTAATTGGATTATAGATTTAGAGTTGAAAAGTAAAATGGAGATAATCTAATCCAATCTTCTCCTTTTGAAGATGAAAGTAAATGGGTTAACCAGAGAAGTTAAGTGACCGGCTGCCCATGGTCAAACAGCCATCACCTAACTGGCAGAATACAACTGAAACTGAGGTCTTTCAGACTCCCATACAGTATTATTTCCATGACAGCAGTAGAATGAAAGCTGTAAAATCAGAGTCAGAGCTAACAAGAACCTTAGAGATGATTTAGTCTACCTATTAATTTTACAAAAAAAGAATCCAAATCCCAGAAAGGTTAACTGCCTTACTCAGAAGAACATAATTAATTAGTGGAAGAAAAGTAGGGCTACCAAAACTCTTGACTAAGCACAGTGCCCTTTCCACTACAAGGCTGCCTTACAATCACAATAAGCCTTCCTGCAGAACTAGCCCTAAGGAGTGCCCAGATTTATTAAATTCTGGGTGATGCACAGCGCATTTTAGGTGAAATGCTTCAGTCATTAAAACAGAAGTATTCACTGACCTCACCTGTACCCTAGCCCAACACACATTCTTAAGTTTCTTTGGTCCCTTCGTAGTCTATTACCCTTCTCAACTTTACCACATCATTTCTCAACTAAATCCCAATGTCCCTTTAGAGTTCACTACTACTTTTATACTACAGTAAAAAAGAACTCATGCATATAACCTCCTCAGAGTGTAGTTTCTGCTTTCCTATTGCTACAATACCTTTTTTCATACTACCTACCAGCACTTCTCCCCCCTTCCCCCCCAAATACTAAGAAAATACATACTAATTACCGGAAAACCAAGTAAGGTAATGAGGCATAAGATTAAAATAAAAACCTATCAATAGGAAACTATTTTTCTACCTCAGGGGTCGGGAACCTGCAGCCTTGAGGCCACATATGGCCCTCCAGGTCCTCAAGTGCAGCCCTCTGACTGAATCTAAACTTCACAAAACAAATCTCCTTAATAAAAGGATTTGTTCTATAAAACTTGGACTCAGTCAAAAGGACATACCCAAAGACCTAGAAGGCCACAAGTTCCCCAATCCTGGTCTACCCAAGAACAGACTAAGTACATGTCTTAGAAATAAGAGAAATGAGCAAAGTAGGAAACTAGAGAAAAGAAATAGTAGGCAGTGATTCAAAAAGATTAAAAAAATAGAAAAGGACAAGAAAAGACTTAGATCAGTGGTCTCCAAATTCTTTGATTACACAACTCTCAAGAAAATAAAATATGATTAAACACATGTATATATTTTTATAAATATATGTATATCCTGTGATCAAATACTATACATATTATAAGACACACATAAATAGAAAACTTTAAAGGATAAGATAAAGGTAAAATGAACAATTTAAAATATATTAATGATGCAAAAAACCTTTTTAATCTCACAAGTTATCGCTAATTTAATTATTTAATAATTAAATTATTACCACTAATAATAGCAATGTTTTAGTGAGAACAATTTGAATACACTTCATTATTTTTTTAAAATTCTTGTGTATCTCCTAAGGAAAAGGGCAGAAAAAGTTTGTCAGTAATGACTCAGTTAACATATTCAATGTGACTAGTCAAGCAGGTGATTTTTTTTTACCAACTTTTTTTATCAAAAGATACATAAGTCAGTGAATAAAACAGCTTTTCCACAGGAATCATATTTCCCTGTATACATGCTCATTATGTATACGTGTATAATTATGTAAATCAAAATGCATAAGTGAATTGTCAGCAGTTTTTGTCTTTGAAAAAAAGTTTAACATAAATCCATTGCTTCCTTTATAGAATTATGTTTAATAGGCAATTTTCATATGATACCTTCCTATTCACTGTCTGAATTATTTTAGTTGTTTTTTTTTGGGGGGGGGGGTTTGCAGTTTGGTTGAACCACAGTGTGCAAGGAGAATTACATAACGATGGAAAGGTTAATAAGATTTTATAGGTCAATGTTGAACCTGGGTAACTAGAAGTATGGTGGTAACCTCATCGTAGGTAAGACTAGAAAAGAGGATCTGAAAGAAACAATTAATAAAGTGGCCTGCAATACAGGTTGCAACCTGCATTCAAACTCAAATTCATGCCTACTCATATACTGAATGATTCACATAGTCAAACCCAAACTAAAAAGGAAAGGTTGTGGTGGTTATGACTCAGTGGTCAGTAACCACTGATGGGTGCCTCCTGAAATCAAAAGTAATGTGGGGAAGGGGTGTTAGGAGTGGGTATGCCAGAGGGAAAGAGATTTCTCCAATGCAGTTTGTGACAGCCGGGCATGGAAGATTGATATCTCTCTCTGTCTCTCTCTCTCTCTGTGACACACACACACACACACACACACACACACACACACACACACACACA
>NW_027185850.1:33789473-33952506 GCF_028583685.1 Petaurus breviceps papuanus | reverse complement strand
CCAAACATTGAACCAATTTGTTCCCATTTTGTGGTTTCAAAATAATTCCCCTAATTTTCTGGCAACAAAGCTACATCATATTTTAACAAAGAGATTCACCTCTCTGGAATATGCAAATAAAATTATTTTCATTATAAGTTCATTGCAGAAGGTTATAAAAATTGTAATTGATTTTGTAGTTACACAACCCACAATCAGGTTGATACTCAAAACAAGTAAACTACAACCAAATGGGGAAAGGAGGGAGAAGATACATGTCAGTATGCGGGCTATTCAAGCTTAGTATGTGTTCAAATTCAATCACTGCTTATCAAAGAAAATTATCTATCTATTTGCAAGTGTATTAAGAGAAAAAGATTTTATCAAACTTGACTTGCTGCTGGTATCTACAATAAACATACCTGTACCCATCAAAAGGGTGATCCTCTTATGTGCATAATTACTCAAGTGCTGTGGGAAAAATTAAGTGCACTTGTAAGCATATTGCAAATGGTCTAAGTTTCACAGGAATATTTTTTCTAAAGAAAACTAAAATATAGTTCTTTTAAGAAATGGAATGGGAAAAGTAGGAATCCCATAAAGATGATCTGAGTGAGTTGGAAATGGTGTATCAATCTCTAGACCTCCTAAGAGGCAGACAAGACTACATTGAAATCCCTGCTCTCCCACCTACTTTGCTGCATGAGCTTGGAGTCACCTCAACTCTCTTCCTCCATGAAAGAACTGGATTGGACCTGATAACTTCTGAGATCTCTGATGCCTTTAAATCCATGATCCCCTAGCATGATGCTTACTGCATTAGCATAATTCAACTGGGAAGGGGGTGGGGTGTTAAGTTAGCCATAATGAGCTCTGGTGTACTTAGAGCCAGCCCATTTTCTTTTGAAAAGGGAAGAGCCTTGAACTTCTCAGCTCCTCTGAATTTAACACCTATTATCACTTTCCTTCAGATTTCTATGTTACACAGATCATTCCCTAAACCTAAAATACAATCTTGTGATTTGAATAGCACAATTCTGTTGAGAAGTTTCAAAGCTTAAAACATTACCAATAAAGAGAATTTAAAAGTCTAGCTGACAAAGTGGTAATTAAAGTGTTTTACCCACAAAACTGTAAAAGGCTCAATACTAAATTAGGCTTCTGATGAAGGCTGGAAGAAAAGGTGGTAAAACACACCACTGAACAGCTGTTAGACACAACATTTTATTCAGGGTATTTTATGTTCATTACTTTGGATGCGCAATCAATAATGAAAGTTAATGGTTTAAAGTTTTGAGGTTGTTTGTTTTTTGGGTTTGTTGTTTGGTTTTTTTTTTTTGTTTTGTTTTTTTTGCTAAAATCTTTGTGCTAAATAAATGAACAACAAGCTAACATATTAGTCATCACAAGAAAAAAGATGCTGAGACAATAGGTAACTCCTAAGTTATCAGACAACCCTTTCTCTACCAAAATATTTCAAATGGTTTCAGCAACTTCATACTAATACCAACAAAAAAATCCCACTTTCTTTTCAGAAAGTAAATTACCTACCTTTGTCAATAGTCAACTAATAAAGCAGACACCCACCCAATACATAATGTGAAGAGAATATCAAAACTAATTAGATTGAAAGCCTATCAGACAGCAACCAACTTTTAAAACATTAAGGTCTGCATTTATCTTAAGTAATTCAATTTCTGCTCCAGGCAAATAGTTCAACATTATGTTTTTCAGCAATTTGAGAATGAATTTCTATTATTACCATTATTATTATTATTTTAGTACTCCATTTATTTTAACAACTATTAAGCTTACTTTCAATATTAACTTCTATATGAAATCTAATATATCCAAACTATGACCTGGAATGATTTTCACCGTCTAAGTTATGAAAACAAATTCTCCCCAAAAGCAAGGCTGACTTATATTAGTTGTCTTTTGCCAAAATATACAAAATACTCTGTTAGAAGGAAGAAACAATTGGTGACATACATTCTTGTTCATTACAACACTAATGTAAGATCTAGAACCAAAAATTAATGATAGAGATTCTGATTCTGTGAAATAGCACTGCATACACTAGACAATAAACATTCCAAGTTTAAACCGTATGTGGGGTTTTTTCCCTTTTGATAATAGGGACAAAAGGGGATCAGTGGTGATGTGAATAACCTATTAATCTTCATAACAGAAGAAATAATGTCACATTGGTATGTCTTTTGGGTAAAATATTGATTTTGCACCAATGAGATCTTCTAAAAACAGCTGTCCCCCCCTGCCCTTCTCTCCCCAATACCATCCCTTCAACTATTCAAAGTATTCAAAACAGAATCTCGGAAAGATTTGGGAACAAATATAATTCAAGTTGTTGATGGGCACTAATTTGTTTTCATAGACATATTAGTATGCTTTATAATTATTCATTCAGTAGTGCTTTTTAAAGAAGATAGGCTTAGACGGAACAGGGAGTCCCAAGTGAAATTTTCTTAATTCTGTATATTCTAGCAAGCATATATAAAACTGCATTTAAAATATACATTTAAATTTAAGCTTCTTCTTACCTGATTGCACAGTGAAATCCATTTTTTGTGGCTGATACATCAATGGACCATCTTCATCTAATGGGAGAACACATTTCTGAACAAATCTTTTTCTTGCAGTTTGATTATGGATCTTTTGAGGAGAAATATCAGGATTCCTTTCTTCTCCCAATCTTTTATTTTTCAGAAGTTCTATCAGAGTTAGAGACTGATTTTTTTTCCCACTGGACAGTTCTGCTTTTGTTTCATCAGATTCACTTAGGAAACTCAGCCTTTCTTCCCCTGATGCAGACACTGATACAGCTTCAGTCTTTAGGCCATTACGGTATGCTTCAAGAGGTATAACATTTTCAGATAAAAAGTCATCACTTGATGCAAGTTTCTGAGCTACAAATGGTCTGGGAATAATCCTGCGACTGTTCAATGCCTTTAAAATTTTTGCATATTTTTCTTCATTTTGCATCATCTCATTTAGAATACATATTGGAGATTTATGAGCATCCCATTTAGTTTTTCCAAGTCTTTTCAGGTGTCCTCTCACATGATTTGATAACCCAATTTTAGTATCAAACCAACCACCACAGAGCTGACAAGTATGCTCAGAAGCAGATTCAGACTTCTCTATAGCTAGAGGGGAAAAAAATGTGACGTGTCAAAGACTTTTTAAAATTGCTAGTCTATTTACCCTAAAATCAATTACTCTGGAAAATAGGATATTGCACGCTCTCATAAAAAGAAACAGAAACAAAAGCAAAGCAAAATCTTTTTCACATTCATTTAGTGTGACCATACACACAGCAGCAATTCCTGCCCGCCCACCCCAAAGCTCACCTTTTCTAACTCGTTTCACAGGTGTTCCTGTGCCCGTCCTTTTGAAGTGTTGCATTTTATCACTTGTGGCTATTTGCTCTGGAGAAACAACATGCCTGGCTTCATAGCTTAAACCTGCTCTATGTAGATGCCCGCGGACATGATTGGACAGCCCAACACCAGTTTCAAATGTTGCTGGACAGTATGGACAAGATTTTTTCTCTAGAGATAAATCAGTCCAATGGAAAACTGAGTTATGCTTTGGCAATGCCGTTTCTGCATTTTCTAAATGTTGAGGATCATGTATCTCATGTAAGTAGTTGCTAGTTTCAGCATCTTCATAATATTCAAAAAAAAACCCATCATTTTGCTCAAAACTAAGGTTTTCTCCAGCTTCCTGGCCCTCTACTTTATTTTTAAAGAGTGGGAATAAATTTACATTTTCCCGATTAACATCACTGTAAGATTCCTCTTCCACCGACTGTGCAGTATAGTCACACAGTTCAACATTATCCCATGAACTGTCATCCTCTGTTTCATAGCTATCTTTTTTTTCAGCAGAATTCAACTTTTGCAAAACAACAACAGTCATTTTATGCAAAAAATCTGGATAGCAGTCTAAATCCTCTCCTGCAACAGAACTTTCCAACTTAGACTCATTAACTACTCTTTTTACAGCGACACGCCTATAGTCTTTGAAATCGTCTGTTCTTTTTGGATCAATATTATGAGAATCCATAATAAAACAATTGTTGTGGGAACTATCTGATGATGAAAACATATGTAGAGAACTAGCATCTTCCTTTTTTAAATGCAAAGGATATGGATCACTTGACTTTTTAATCATTCTATAATTTTCATATTTGTGTCTATATAAATAGTTACTACTTGTTTTGACACTAGATTTTTGTTTCCCTGTCTGATGGAAATATTTAGGTTTTTGGTCAATGCTGTTTTTAATCATAACAGTCTTATGAGGAGAATTATTTTGATTGCACACATTTACACCTGCCTGGGAGACACTTTTGCGAGCTTTTTGTATTCTATTTGTCCTCTTATGGAGTTTTGAAAAACTGCTTGATTGAGATGCTGATGAAAATGTCCGTTTTACATCTTGTTTTAAAACAGAGTTCTTTGGAAATGTGGATATCTGCTCCTTAACTAAGGACTTAGTTCTACCAAAATCTAAAGGTTCTTCAAGAATGTCCCCTTTTTTTTCCAATCGTAGTGGCCTCCCAAATGGATCAACACATGATGATGGATGCAAATATTCCATGTGTTTTTTTAAAATACTTCTAGCCGATGTAGTAAAAGCACACAACTTGCATGTGTGCGTGGCTGGTTTTTTGGAAGATTCTGTCAAAGGGTCTTTCACAGAAGTCTTTTTTTGCGTTTTTCTCTGAGCTAGATCAGAATTAGGGATTGAACATTTCACTGCTGCTCCATGAGCAATTCCTCGGTGGCACTCCAATTCATTTTCAGTCACTGCCATAAAATTACACTCCTCACAGCAGTAGTATCTTTTATCTTTTTCATGAGTTTTAGCATGTTGTACAAAAGTTTTGGGACAATTGGTGCCAAACACACACTGTGGGCACTGTAACCGTGCACTCCTCCCTTCATCCTGAAGTTCTTTTAACTCACGAATTTCCTCCATCAATTTCTGCCTTCTTTCCTGGTGAATAATCATGTGCTTCAGAAGGGAATTTCGATCACGAAATGTTCGCCCACATTCTCTACAAGCATACGGTCGCGGAACGTTGAGGTGGCGGAAATGACTATTCCCATCTAAATGATACATCATATGCCTATGGAGGTGCTTTTTCTCCCTAAAATTCACATTGCACTTTGTACAGGGGTAGAAGGATGGCTCTTCAGTGCTAAAAGTAGCAGGTGACTCAGAATCACTCTCTTCACATTTCTTTTTTAAAGTATTTGAAAGAAAAGTGCTTGTATGAACAGGTGAACTCTCTTCTCCACATTTACCTGGGCTATAAATCAGTTGTTGAATAGCATCCACATCATCTAAGTCTTCATCTGCCGATTCAGGCTTTACTTTTGACAATGGGTATTTCTGTGGTTCTGTTATTTGTAGTTCTTCACTTTGCTCCAGAAATTCTACATTTAGGAGTTTTGATTTAGTGGTCATATAATTTGATTCACTAAAACAATCCTCAGTATAGCGAGTTATCTTGCTTACATCCATTTTTCTTTTTCTCTTTTTCTCAAACCCTACTTTACAGTGAACTGGAGACTTTTCTGTTGTTTCTTCATTTGTCATAAGAAACTGGATAAACTCTTTTTGTGGATCCCAGTTTGCATCATTTCCTGATCGGAAATCATCTGTACCTGAGGAAATACCTGTTAATGTTTTGACACAATCATCTTTTGCTAATAAACTTTCACTCTCCTCACACTCCTCTACTTGATTTATTAAAGTGCTATCTGACTTCACACTACTCCCTACTGATTTTTGTTTATCACAACCAACTGAAGCAGAGGTAGGTTTCTTAATGGAATGGATGGGATTTTTAGTCTGTGCTACATCAGGTAACAAAAATAAAACTTGGTGTTGATTTGAATTTTGTGGTGTAGTTTTTGTGGACAGCTGGGGATCATGTGCCACTTTCAAAGTTGAACAGGAATCTGTTGTTTGCTGACTCATGGGCTGTCCAGCGGTTAATGAAATGCTGCCTTTACTCATAATGGAAGTCTTAGTTAAGGAGTGTGAAACTGGTCCATTAACAGCAGTTCCTTTAGGCAAGATAAACTTTTCACTAGAAACCGTAGGAGCACCAGCATGGATAAATAGGGTAGACTGGCCTCCGCTTAAGGCTTTTTCAGATCTGTCCCTGGATAGCTCTTCAGGCAGAGTCAGTGTATTGTTTTTCTGAAATGACATTTGACACTCTTGTGGTTTAAGAACACCACTCTCTTTCTCAGAGATGAAATTGGTGTCATTTAGAAGTTCTTCTTTAGCACCAGTAATCTCAGTATTTATCTTCGAATCATCCATATTGTTGTTGGCAAGCCCATTAAACACATTTACTCTAGAAAAAGAAAAGAAAAGAATCCATTAGATATGTATGCAAGAAATAATATCTTTAAAATGCACTGCACTAGATTTTAAGTGGGCAGAAAAAACTTTATATCTATTAAAATCTTCAGCTTTATTATTTAAATATTTTGCTTATTTTAAAATACTAAAAACCATTTAAAAGATGTTATATTCTTCTATAACATTAAAATCCAAAAGACTGAATTTGTTATATAGGATATCCTAAGTGTTTTATATGCATATGATTAAGAAAATCCCTAAGTTATTATAATACTTAAGAGAAAATAAAAGGACAGAGACAAAATGCAAGCGGCATGAAAAATACAATTTTCCCACCACTAATTTAGATACGCTTAAGATTAGCAACTAAAATTAATTTTTAAAACAAACTAGAGTTCTAATTCTTTCAAGAACATACCTGTATGAGAATAACAAAAGCATCTGGGGTACACTAGGGATTCTTTAATGATTGTGTAAAAGATGGTTTTTATAGGCATGTCAATTGTTTAGATGTAAATAGTATTTTTTAAGATATCTCATTGAGAGTTAACTCTGCAATTTTTTCTCATGATTTTGCTGGTTACAAATTCAACTTTTATCCAAATTACCACAAATTCAAAATTACTTAAGCCTAAATTAATGAGATTTTATATACTTTAGTACATTGGCCCTATAATTAAATCACTGTGTACTCTTTCAATTTTTCAATTTAGGAAACCTAACCACTGTCCTAAAAACTACAAAATATTTATGGTGAATTAACTTAATGAATGCTGTTTTCTTATTTACTAATAAATTTAGGCAATTCATTTTTCAGTGTATTTGTTGGATTTACTAATGGAGCTACATTGCCAAAACAAACAAAATGCAAAAAAAAAAAACCCAGATACTCAATAATCACTTTAATGACAATATTTTTTTACCTACATGATAAAGTATGCACTTCAAGTGACCAAAGTCCTATTTTTTTTACATTGATTCTTGTTGATTTGGTAACAGACACCTACAAATAATTTCAGAACGCACGGATGAAATACCTAAAACAGCCAATAGTTGATAATACCTGACCTAATAGATTTTTGTACTGCTATAAAAGATTAATAATGTACTGAGCTGAGTGTACTTATTTGTAAGCAGACATGAATTTAATAGTATACAAATATTTAGTGTTTGTATTTGCAATTCATTGTAGTGCGTTCTGTTAGAAGGTACTTTAAAACTAAGCACAGTTTAGATTTGAAACAAAGTGAAAAATATACAAATGTATGCATTAACACAAAATTTGTATTAATGATAAAAATAAAGCATGACTAGTTATACTTGTAAAGTTAAGATTTGACCTAACCTTCTAATGTTTCCAAATCTAAGATCAGAGATTTAGAACTGAAAGTTACTTTAAATAGACTATCTAAAGCAGGGGTTCTTAAAACTGAATTTTTGTCATGCATCCTTATGAAAATCTGGAGAAATGGTTTGTTGCCTTATGTTCATAACTGGAGAAAATGCTAAATTTCCAGTTCAAGATTAGTGAAAATTAAAGTGTAAAAATTTTTCCCCATCTAAGTTCACAAGTCTCTTAAAATCTATCCAAAAATCACTTGAGGTATGTGAACCCCAGGTTAAAAATCATGGCTTTAGATGCAACCCCTCGTTTTACAGATGTAGAAATTGCACAGAATCAGAGTGGCAGAGCTGGGTTTTAAATCTGTCTACTGGTTCCAAATTCAGTTCTCTAACACAAAAATAGACTTCTGATTAAAAATTAGTCTACATTTGCATAAATAGCGAGTTCTTAGAGAAATAGTACAAAGTGCATTATCTGACAAAGATTAACCTCTAAGCTTTCTAGCATATACAATTTTATTTGTATAAAATTACTTATTTCTATGTAAAAGTATCAAAGACCACAGACTACAATTTTATTTTTACATGAAAAAAAAACAACTGACATAAATAACAATTTTATGGCAAATTTCATAATGAATCAAAACAAAACTGGGAAAATGAAAGGAAAATCTCTATGTCTACTTTTCTTTCACAAATTTTATAATTAAGTATTAAGCACTTAGTGATCCCATTCCTTCCCATAACCTAAAATAAATGTACATTTATGTGAAAAATGGATAATGTAAGATACTAACATGATTTTATTAAAAATATTTACTTCTTTAAATTCAACATGTTAGACCAATCATTTTGTGACCACCCCCATCAAAGTTCTCTGCTGTTGAGAGATTGGCAAATTTCCATGGAAATAAAAATAGACTTTCAATAAGATCATATTCAATGCTATCACCCCAAAATGGTGCTAATGCAGCACCCAGCAGGAGTTTCTACATCACATACACAGAAGTTAAAAATGGGCAGCACAAACATGTGTTAGGAAGGAGTACTGCAAATGTCAGTAAAATGAAAACCAAATTCAATGGCTGTATTACTATTACCCATTCAGTGATTGCTCCCAACATTAAGTCAAACATCCCTCACAAGGGCAATAACATCCCAAATCTTTCAGAGGTGGCATTAAGAATATTTTGTTTAAATAAATATGATGCATGTGTGCACACACAATACACATATTTGGGTGTAGAAGATTTATACTACGTGTTCTAGTTTATTACTAATAATGGGGGTAGACAAATATATGCTCAGTCAATTTGAGAGCCTATATTAGCTTTTCTCAACAGGAAGCAACGTTGCTAACGAAGTGGTAAATTCAGTGTTAATGAGTGGCTTCACTGTTACCACCTCTGAGGTAAAACCTTCCATGTTCCATGTTCTACCCATCTGTTCTGGTGTTAGGAGTTCAGAGAAGGAACAGACGCTTCCCATTTAAAGCAACTTCAGTGGTACCCCCTGAACAGCAGGGTGGCAAACCATGAAAATATCATGTCGACTTGGAGACTGCAGTCCTCATTATCAGAATGGTTTCATGAAAGCCTTCCACAAGTTTACATTCAAAAGATAGCACACTGTTTTGCTCAAATATATATTAAAATAAATGTTCGTAATCCATCTTTTAATCTGCAAAATACAAACAGAATTCTTTCCCTAAAAGTTGAGGTTTATAACACCTACCTCTAGTTAGAGTATCTGCTGAACTGTAAAATGACATAGCTCAAGAGTTTGTTCTTTCACCTGTTAGGTAATTATTATGCATAAGCAAAGATGGCTAATTCACTGCAAATTAATAATCTTCCCACATATCCAAGCTATTCTTTTTTAAAATAAGATTCTTCCAGGCACAAAATCTTTACAAATAGAAGGAAAACATAAGAAAATTGAATTGATTCAGTAAACAGTTTCAGCAAAATATATATATATAAATACATATTATTTTAAACAAAAATTTTAACAGTACATTTTTAGAATTTGCATTTTTATATTGTTAGAATAAATGATGCCACTGAAAAGGAATGATAGCCACAGCATCTTCAAAATTTGGTGCAATCAACAAACAAAAATGTTTATCATTTACAAAGGATTATTCCTTATATGTCTATCACTAATGCTTATGCAATATGTAACGCTATGTAATTCTAACAGTGGGAGAAAGGAAAAAACCAAACCTAATTCACTGACTACTGTACAATAAGCAAATAAGTATAACTCCATCAACATCTGTAGTTTTCTGTGCTGCCAAACAACAAAGAATATTTGAAATCAACTCTTAAAACTTGATTCAAAAAGCTGACACAATTTCCAACTAGTTTAAATTAAAATATGTATATTACAAATATACAATTAATTTAAATATGGTACCTCAAAGTTCAATTAAACTACTTAATCAATTGGATTACTATAAATAAGGATGTCATTATCAAATTATATTTGTATATTACCAGTTAAGTTTCATCCATAAGGAATCATTTGATTAAAAGTTTGTCTTTTTTCAAGTAGAATTTTTTTTTTTAATTCACATAAGTGGGTAAAAAGTTGCAAATGGGATTTTTAATATACATATAAAAACATATTTCAGGTTCTAGAAAATCATAATTAGTTCTGCAGCTATAAGTGCCTGTAGTCATACACTGTAAGCATTAAAAGAGAAGTACAAAGGTCAGATCTGTCTTCAAGATGACAGATCATCACTTATATGCCTCAAGCTAGACTTATTGTCTCAGAAATCTCAAACATCAGTATTTTTGCAAACTATCAGCACTTGCTATAACACCCTTACTACACTACATCTTGAGGTTACTACAGAAGAAATGAGGTGATAATTGCATATTAACATAATTATTCTGTAATCCCTCTGAGCAAGCTTCCTAGGTCACTCAGTAATTCAGATTGGATACAACCTTCCTGTCATCAAATCTATGCTGTCCACTTGCTGTTCATTAATAAATCTTTCTGATAGAAATTAGCTTAATTTCATTCTTTTATGTACATTATTAATTGTATTTATTACAAGCAGGTTAACATTTCTTGGGTACTTATCGCATAATGCCAACCTTGTCATATAATATAATTTCACGAAAAATTATAATACTGCCCTCATTCAGTACTAGTTCATTAAAAATTACATTGTACAACTAAATGTAGTGTTACTCACTAGCACCATTACAGTTAAGGTCTATCAGGTTCTATTGCAGCCCTTTCTTTTCCTTTAAAAGATCCTTAAGAGTACATAAGAGTTTTTAAGTTAGCAATATTTGCGATCAAGTCAAAAAGAAAAAAAATTTAAAACTGCCAATCTACATACAAAACAAATCTTAATTGGTTGAAATACTGTGGTTTTTTTTATTATTGAGGTATGAAAGCCTATGAATACTATACAAATGTTTAGCTAAAGATGCATCAAACATGCAAGTTTGGGTGCACATACACAGTGTATATTTACCCAAAAGAAGAGTCTTACAATGTTGGTCGTTACATTCTCATACTATCTTTCCCTGTCCAATGGACCCTCAAGCTATGTGGTAGGTTTAGGAACATCTGAATTACACATTTTAACAAGGACACAAAATAAAAAGCACCAGCGAAAGTTGACCAGAAAAAGGCCTGAAAAACCAAGCACAACTCTGGTCTAGAGAAAAAAGACTAAAGCAGAAGTAATCATGACAGCTGATATATTTTAAAACAATTACATCACAGAAGGAAATTGACTTTTTCTATATAGTTTCAGACAGAAAAAGTAGAAAAAATGGGTAGAGGTCACAAAGGAACAAATTTAGGTTTCATTTAAGAACATCTTCCTAGTAAATGGAGCTTCTTAATGCAAAATAGAGTGCTTCATAATATAATGAGCTCCCTGCACTTCAGGCAGAGACTGAAAGTCAGGCATGCTGTAGGAGGATTTCTCAGTCTGGGTACAGGCAAGATGAACTAAATACCTCTGAGGTTCCTCCCAAACTCTTGAGCATTTATAATATTATACACATGGCAAGGATATTTTATGTGTTTATGTGTACAATCTATAGAAGTTATAAATATGAATATTAGTGAGACCACTCTCCTGAACTTTCAGAAAAAACTACAAAGCATAAACTGCTTCACAATACTTCAGCATGATAAAATAAGAACAAGTCAAGAAGCTTGAGTTTCTAGTCCAAGATCTGCTGCCATTTTTACTACCTCAGTGATATTGGGGGCAAGTTATTTTAACGTGTCTAGGAAACATTTTCTTCATCTATAGAAGAGGGTTTATATCTTACAAACCAGAAAACACTCGACAAATGTCATAGCTATTTGTTTAAAGAACACAGCCAAACAATAAATGATTATGAATTTTTTGTGAAGAATAGAGTCTATTTGGATAAGACTGAGGTATATAGGGGCGGCTAGATGGCGCAGTGAGTAAAAGCACCAGCCTGGAGTCAGGAGGACCCGAGTTCGGTTCCAGCCTCAGACACTTAACACCCACACAAAAAAACTAGCCATGTAACCTTGGGCAAGTTACTTAACCCCAACTGCCCTCCAAAGGGCAAAAAAAAAGACTGAGGTCTATACCTAGATAAATAAGAAAATCCTCTAGCCTTAAGTTATTTTATTAGAAATACAGGAAGTATTTCCAATGAATTTATCTATATAAGAAGCAATTAATCCATTATATATTTAAAGATAAAAATAAATCTAAGTGATTGGCATATGGTAGGAATTTTATATATGATGACATATAAGAGAAATCCAACAGTATATAATATCTCCATGGCAAACTAATGATCTTTAAGGCCACATTTAACATTAAATTATGGCTCTCTATCAAGTTACTTGAACTCTTGCCATGCTGAGTTTGTTAATACAGAGAGGTTTTGTCCTGCCCATTTCCCCACAACTCAGCAGAGGGATTGTGTGTTTGAAAAAAAGTAATGAGAATTGCAAACCAGAGAATCTCACAATCTAAAACTCAAGAGGTCATTAGGACCTGCTCTCTCCTGTGTTACTGAAAGTGAATTCTTAAAAGTATCCATCCACAAGTTATACATAAAGAATTTCAAAGCCTCACATGGTGGGTTGCTCCAGTGCTCAATCTTCCCTCTAATTTTGGGAGATTTTTTCTTTTTGCCAATCTCACGAATTAGTATTTTCCTTCATAAAGAAACTAAAAATGAAAACCACTTGAGTATGATGTTGCTGCAAATATAATATTTAATAGTATTTTTTTCTAAACAAAAGAATCCCAAGGAAAAGAACTTGAGAAATACCAGCATTGTCTAAGCTTGTTAATGAGAATTCCATTTCCTCTCACTATTCAACAGACTAAATCAAAAGCCATCTTTTGGTATCCTCCTGAGTGTTTAAAGTACTTTCCAACCTTCAGAATCTTCATTCTGATTAAAAGTTCAAGAATGATCCCAATAATATTTGCCAACAACTTAACAGAACTAAAATTAAGCAAAAAGTTCTACATATTTTAGTGGTTTAATTTTTTGGATATTCTTTTCTGGTTCATCTTTACCATCTTTCCCACACCCTCCTTGACCCTCTCCCTGCCCCCCCCCCCCAACAAAACAAATTTCTTCGATACACCTGTTTTGATACACCTGTTCTGCAGGTATGTTTCTTGGCTTTGTTTATAAGGCTTCCTACCATATTCCTTCACAAAAGTGACAAAGTCAGCAAATGACAAATTGCTCACCTCACCTTATGTGACAAAAATTTGTACTTCAATTTCTTTCTTGATTCAGTTCTTATGAGCTACAAAACCAAGACAGTTTTTAAAGTTCAATGACCACTGACTGAATTAAGATGCTTTTAGACACTTCAAAATTTCTGTCCCCATGGGAAGACAGCGCAAGTGTACTCAGACCAAAGCAAATCTATCCCTATTGGTGAACAACGCAAAGTCCTTTCTTACTAAGAGGATAATTACTGATGTAATCTTCATACAAGATAGACAATACGTGATTATTTCCCTTAAAAAAGTTTCTCCCCCTAACCCTGTAACAAACATTTCTAATTCAAGTTTCCATGAAATGATTAGTTATATAACTGAGGTCATTACCATCTTTGCATCAAGTAATTTATCAACAAAGTAAATAAATTATATTCAAATGTTTCTCAATAAAGAAAATGATATATTTTGGGGGATGTTATGAGACAAATAATGAAATGAGAAAAAAATTAAACCTATAAATAGGCAATAAAAATAGAAAAGAGCCCTAGTTGTTAAAGATACTATGGTATACTCAGAAAATCTTCACGTCATCACAAATAAAATAAAATAAAAATAAAACAGCAAAATAAAAACGAAAACCAAAAACATACTACAAGCCCCTCCAACCTTCCATTTAACTGGGACAATTAACAGCTTCAGTAAAGTAGGTCATAACAAAAAACACCTGCACAAAACAGAATTTCAATATACCAACAGAATCTAGTAGGGATTAATAGAAATAGAAGCCCCAATAACTTTTCTTTTTAATATTCTTTTTTTTTTTTGGTCACCTTGCCCTTCTTTTCTTGGAGGGCAATTGGGGTTAAGTGACTTGCCCAAGGTCACACAGCTAGTTTTTTTTGTGTTATGTCCGAGACCAGATTTGAACTCAGGTACTCCTGACTCCAGGGCCGGTGCTCTATTTACTGTGCTACCTAGCCACCCCTAATATTTTATATTTTAAGCTTTCGTTTTTTAATTTTTATTTTATTTTATTTTGCTTTTTGGAGGCGGGAAGGCAGGGCAGTTGGGGTTAAGTGACTTGCCCAAGGTCAGATGGCTAGTAAGTGTTTAGTGTGTGAGGCAGGATTTAACTAGAAATTCTTTTTTTTGGTGGGGGGGGCTTTTAGAGTGGGGAGAGCAGGGAAATTGGGGTTAAGTGACTTGCCCATGGTCACATGGCCAGTAAGTGTCAGAGGCTGGATTTGAATTCAAATCCTCAGGGCAGGTGCTCTATTCATTGTGCCACCTAGCTGCCACCCCCATGCCCCAATAACTTTTAAAATGAATAAAACACGTGGGAGTCATTCCACAAAAGCATGTAATATTTTCATACACACATTTAAAAAATAAAATAAAAAATGTGAGAGAGGGGTGTGTGTGTGTGTGTGTGTGATTAGAAAAACCAACAAGATTCATTTGGAGGAACAAATGATCTAATACATCAAAAGAAAAATTTCAAAGTAAGAATGGAAAACAGAAGCTCCAGGCCTCATAATAACTCATAAAAGAATTACTCAAAACTATCTGGTGGTATTTTAAGAACAGAAAAGGAGAACAGACTAGGTTGAGGAAGAATTAGAAATAACTAACCTACTGTTCCATGAAATCTAAAACAAATTACCTAGGAAAGAACTCCCTATTTGACAAGAACTAGTATAGACCCCCCCACGCTTTATACCACATAACTGTAAGAAACTAAAACAGATACATGATTGGATTAAAGATCACACTGCAAAAAAAATGCTAGAAAGGAACAAAAAAGTTGTGGCTAGGGGTCCATTTTTTTTTAAGTAATATCAATGATTATAAAATAGGAAATTTCAATTATGAAAAGTAGTACTGCTTTAATAGCTTGAAATTGCACTAATGAGCCTTTTAAAAGGGCAGCCTCTATGAAGTGCCCAAAATGAGCATACCTGTTTGATTTAGAAATTCTACTATTAGGGTAACCCGAAGAGGTTAATGGTAAAAAGCTGGACGTACACTAAAATACTTGTAGCATTAATTAGTATTGGAACAAAACCAAGAAACAGATAATCATTGACTGGATAAACATGGTACAGTAGATGAATGGAATATAACTACATTTAAAAAAAACACACAATTAACATGATCACATGTCCTAATTGGGGGTCACTCACAACTAGGTCAGCAACTTGCAGGGGGTCAGATGAGGAGCAGTAATCAAGACTCTGTCCTGGATCAGATTACTTTAGGAGCACTGAAAGCTTAAAGGCCCCCTAGACTGACCTCTCCCTAAGACCCTGGAATAATAAAATACTCAGTAAATAACCTCAAGAAAGCAGCACAAAGCCTAACTTCTGTTCATGCAGGCATGTACAAAGCTTGGCCCTAATGTAAAATCCAAAGTCAGAAAGCAGCCCAAAAGCATGGGCAAACAAAAAAAGGAATCCCACCATAAAAAGCTATTGCGTGATAGGGATAAGACACAAACCGAGATAAAGAAAATTACTCTATAACATCTATAAACAAAGCCTTGAAGAAAAACACAGCTCAGATACAAATTAGACTAGAATTCCTAGAAGCAATGAAAGTTTTAAAAATTATCTTTATCAATGAAATGAGAGCACAAGAGGAAAAAAAATGAAAAAGAAATGAGAGCTGTGTAAGAAAGAACTGGAAAGGGAA
This sequence comes from Petaurus breviceps papuanus, assembly GCF_028583685.1. Classification (NCBI taxonomy): domain Eukaryota; kingdom Metazoa; phylum Chordata; class Mammalia; order Diprotodontia; family Petauridae; genus Petaurus; species Petaurus breviceps. The sequence continues at coordinate 33,936,368 of NW_027185850.1, read as the reverse complement.
ACTGGAAAATACGTAGGCACAAGAGGTACAAAATCTTGCTCAAACAATAAACTCTAAAAATTATAACAGAAGCCAATGGGCAAACAAAAAATATTAAAGTCAAAAGGGTGAAAAAAGAGTAGAAAATCTAAGATATCCTATAAGACAATAGAAACTGACCTGGAAAACATACAGGAGCAAAAATGTAATAGTCAAATCTTAGAACCAAAGGGCAAAGGAGGAACAAAAATAATCTACCAATAAATTAACTTTAAAAAAAAAAGAATATCAGTCACCTCCTCAAATAAATCCTGAAATTAAAACTCCAAGAATAGTTAACAGTCAAAATTTAAAGCTTCAAGATCAAAGAAAAAAACACAAGTAGTCAGAAAGAACTCAAGTACTGAAAAATCATAGTCAGAATTACAACAGCAACCAGTATCTTAGAATAAAAAATATTCCAGAAGGCAAAAGAGTAAAATGGTGGTTTACAAACAAGAATAATTTACTCAGCAAAACTATGTATAATCTAGGGCAGGGTGCATGTGAAAATGGGGTCATTAAATGGACCTGATGAAAACATCAGAGCTGTATGATGACTTGAAAATTAGACCAACGCCCAGTAGGTTGTTAGAAGATCATCTGGTCTCCTTGCTTTCAAGCCTCACTTTACTCCAGGCTATCTACCATACCACCTTCTGCTGCCCAAGTAATTTTCCTTATGCTTACATTTGACCATGTGACTCCCCCACTTAATAAACTCCAGTGTCTTCCTATTGCTTCTAGGATAAAAGAGAAATTCTATTTCTATTTTATAACCAGCCATTCACAAACTAGTCCCAAACTATCATTTCATTTTCATTTGACATCATGCCCTCTCCTCTGTGATCCATCCAAAGTGGCTTTCAATTCCTCAACCATGACCTTCCACTAAGACACAAGTCCTACACCATTTGTCCTCACTTCTACCTCAGTCCCTCTTTTCCTTTAAGTCACATCACCTTCAGAATGAGGCTTTTCAGGGGCGGCCAGGTGGCTCAGCGAGTAAGAGCACCAGCTCCACTGTTGGGATGACCTGGGGATCAAATCTGGGCTCTGATACTTAGCACCAGAAATACCTGGCCATGTAACCTTGAGCAAGTTACTTAAACCCTATTGCTTTTAAAAAAAAAAAAAAGAGGCTTTTCCTGTTTCCTCCTTTTCAGACAGCTAATCTCTTTTCTCAATACAAGGCACACCACCACCACACAGCTTGCACAGCCCACACTGCCCCGCTATCCCCCCCCCTCCACCCATCCAAGCCCCCACCCCAACCAAAGCTTTGGAACACTGCAAGCTATGGGAAGGCAGACAGGCTGTTTAGTTTTGCTTACGCTATTTTTCTCCTCTTTTTTATTCTCTGTTAAAAGGGATGACTGTGAGAAAGAACATATTTGAAAATGAAACTAATATAAAGCCAAAAGATATTAATTTTTCTTCCATAGAATGTTAAAGATAAAAGGAACAATGATGAGTTGACAGAAGGAAAAAAATCTCCGGATTTGAGGGTGAAAAAACAAAATAAAAATGGCTTATGGTGTGAGTTCATACAATAATCTATCTGGCTGTCCTTGATGAGTTTAATTTTCCAGATCCAGATGATATATGAGTATTAGAAAAACCTGCTATATATGAAAACTGTATTGGTGGGGAAAAAAAAATCCAACAAATACTAGAAGAGATCCCAGAAACCTAGAGAAGTACAAATTTCTTGATTTCTGGCCCACTTTCCCAAGGCAGGGTGCCTGTGAGGCAGCACAGAGTGAAGGAGAAATTGGGCTTAAAAAAGAATTGGAATGCCTAGGTTGTAACCATTCACGGCTGCCATTATGTTAGCCCCTCAGGCCTTAGACCTCACTATAACACTGGACCTCATAATCGCAGAAATTAGCTAACTTAATCTAACCCCTTTATTTTATAGTTTTTTATATACTGGGAAAGATCCAGCTGGTTTGGAAGCATATTGGATCCAACTTTGCGCAACATTTCTTGCAGTAATTTGATAACTACAAAACCCAATTAGGAACTATATTGGTATGACTTGCCATACATGGCAAGGGAAGCAGGGCAAAGCAAATATTATGGAAAAACTGTTTAGTCTTCCATTTCAGAAAATCCTGCATAGTGTCACAGCCGAGGGCCATGTTCTCACCCTCACTTGGCTGTAAACTCAGCATGGTCCTGGGACACCCTAAAGATTGATGAAGACCTCATCCATGCTAGGATTCCATCAGATATTTTTATTAAAGAATATAAATGATATTTGGGGGTTGGTTTAAGACCTAAAGTACAGTCCTTTGACTGAATCCAAATCCCCTTAGAACATTATAACAAATCCCCTCAATAAAAGGATTTGTTCTGTAAAACTTGGGACTCAGTCAAAAGGCTGCACCCAAGGACCTATAAGGCCTAAAGGCCACAGGTTCCCCACCCCTGCTTCAGGCTCTTCCCAAGGAACCCACACTGTTTCTACTTCTCTTCCTTCCACTTCCTTCCATCCATACTCCTCAATCCCCTCAGAATACTTTCACATATTATATACAGATATTCAAGGCTCTGGAGGGTAGATACTCTAGTAGTAGCACTGCTATTTGAAATGTGTCATGCATATTGTCTGGAAGTCAGACTAGCTGCATATGACGGGAGAAGAATTCACTTATAAGTGAATGCCTTAGGAAGACTAATGCAAAAAGTCCTTTTTATAAAATGTAATGACAAGTTTCTCTAGTAAGAAGCATTAAAGGGATCAATAAGTGGAAAATGTTTAAGAAGCCATGAAAGGAAGGAGAAAACAAATGCCTGTATATCCCAGAAATTTTTTTTCAGATGTTTCAATGCCTCATTATAAAACTATAAAAATTTAAATAACAAAATTATAGACAAATAAGCTCAATTTTCATTCTAGACTATGTTAGTTGAAGGGAACATTCATCTGTGAATATCTGGAAAAGTAAAGCACAACTTCATGAAGAACTGATCCTGCAAGATCAAGCACATTTTATTTTTTTTAATAGGAATGTTTTAGTTTACCTACATTATATATGCTTTTAAAGTTTTAATTTTTTTATGCCTTATTTTTCAAAGCATGGTCACAGATAGCCAAATAAACATATCAACTCTCACCCTCTGCCCATAGAACTCTATCTTATAACAAAGAATAAGTGACCATGCATTAGGTTTGGCTTAATTTGATTTTAGCAAAGCAATCGACAAGTCTCTCACGCTATGCCTGTTAAAAAGATGGGAGAGGTATTAACTAGGTTAGTTTCCCCCCCACCCCCCAAAAAAATGATTCAGAACCAGATGTATGTCAGAACCATCATTATCATCAATGGTGCTGGGTCATCTTGGAAGGATATGTGCTTGACTGTGTGACAATTTTTTGTCAATTATTTAGAAACAGGCATAGATGGTATGCTGATCAAGACAAAATGAGGATTCAGAAGGATCTTAACAAGTCAGAACCCCTGGGTGAATCTAGTAAGATGAAATTTGATGGTTCTAACTGTAAAGTCTTAGAATTTGATTCAAAAATCCAATCTCACAAATAAATGATGGAAGAGGCACAGCTAAACAGCAGTGTGTCTGAAAAAGACATGGGATATTTATTCTAATATAAAAGTTCATTATGAGTAAACTATGTAAAAAGGTAGCAAAAAACTTAACTCAATCATGGGCTGTGTTCCTCTGCCTTCACTGCTGCAGTAGCTCACTGGGTGGAGACCACTGCATCTGCTATCAGACCCTGCTGACTGGTTACTGGGTTTTGAAGAACTGTTGCTGTCTATCTCAGTAACAAAGCTTGTGGGAGAGGGTAAGACAGTGAGAGGGATATTCAGCAATAAATGGAATATAAAACTCAAACGGCAGCTATTAAACAGGAGGCTGGATTTAGATAAGCATTAAGTCCATGAACCATCTCACTGGACTCTTTACTTCCCTGCACCACATTTAAAGTGAGGCACTGACATCCAAGGGCTATATTTTAAGAAAGTCCATGAGAAGCAGTATGATAGTCAGGGAACATGAGGCGAAACTCTTCCTCTGATATTTAATACCAATGTGATCTTGGGTAAGTCATTTAAATCTAAGGAGGGAGAGAAACCAGATGACCTTGGGGATCCTTCCCAGTTCAAAATCTATGATGTTCCAGAGAACATCCAGAGGAAAGTAACCAAGATGGTGAGGTTTGTTCATGAATGTGTTCCTGACATGATCGGTTAAACTGGGAAGGTTAACCTAGAAATGGAGGGGTAGGAAGGGGCGAGAGAAGGATTTACCACAGACACATGAGAGCCATTTTCAAGTACCTGCAACATCACATAGAAAAAGAATAATCCTGTTCTACTTGTTTCTCTACTTGTTCTTCCCTCAAAGTAAGAGGTAAGGCCAAAAGTTGTATAGGCACAAATTTACACTTACATTAAAAACAATCTTCCTCAAACTTAGATCTCTCCCCTGAACAGGCTGGGTTCCCCTTACAAAAAGGCTGCGTACGTGACCTGAGGTCTCTTCCAACTCCAAGACCCTGCTGCTCGAAAGGAAACAGTCATAGAGAACAGATAACTTCCTGTTATAGCAGGCTCCTGCTCCTGCTCCTCTCCTATCCTTGAGAGACAAAAAGTCTAGTCCTTCCAAATGACAGATTTTCAAATATTGAAATACAATTGGGAGAACAATTGTTCTCCCAATTCAAATCTCTTCTTGAAGCTGGGCAATCCCAGTTCCTTCAACCAATGCTCATGTGACCTGATGTTGAGGCTCTCCAGATGGAGAATGTTAATAAATTGTGAAAAATGAACAGTCAGTAAAATGGATATAAAAATACAAAAAGAAATAATTCAAGACTTCAAAAAACAACAAACATAAGAACACTCAGAACCAGAAAGAATCACAAGAATACTTATAAAGCAACTAACAGCTAAAAACGTAGCTGCTGTTCAGTGGTTTCAGTCGTGTCTGACTCTTCATGACCTCATGGGAGGTTTTCTTGGTTAAAGATACTGACATGGTTGTTGGCATTTCCTTCTCCCATTTTATAGATGAGAAAACTAAGGCAAAAAGGGTTACAGGTGCCCAGGGTCACACAGCTAGTAAGTGTCTAAGGCCAAATATGAACTCACAAAAATGAGTCTCAATGACTCCAGATCCAGAACTCAGTGCAACCTAGCTGCTGCCCCCCAAAATTGTCAGAGATGCTATTAAAATCCAGATCTTCCTGAAACTCAGTATAGCACTCTTTCCATTATAAAAGGATGCCTTTTACACATTAATGATTAAAATGCAAAGCTGTTTCATTATTTCCTCAGTTCTGGCCTTATGTAACTGACCGTGTAACATGGCATCCATGCTTTAAGTGTAAGACCTTAAACTAAGCATAACTCAATGATTAAAATTTAAGTTATTAAAAGTAACGAATTTAAATTTAAGAGACTTCTGTTAACTGTACATTATAAACTGGGGAACTGAGTAAATTCAGTGAATAGAGCACCAGCCCTAGAGTCAGAAGGACCTCAGTTCAAATACAGCCTCAGACACTTAGCACTTACTAGTCCTGTGACCTTGGGCAAGTCATTTAATCCCAAGTACCCTGCCTTCCCCCCTCCAAAAAAGCAAAAGAAAAATTTTTTTAGTTTCTTATCCAAATCCAAAATAAACAAATGTTCTTAAAAAGCAAAACACTGATAATTAAGCCAGGCACTGTGCTAAGGACTGAGGTTACAAAGAAAGGCAAAAGATATTTAGACTGAGTTAACAGAATGCTATTTTCTGAAAGGCTTAGGATAGTTTCTTTTTGTCCTGGAATCCCCAGAACCTAGTATACAGCCTTAATGAAAATATATAATTAAAGCCTATTTGCTGAAATAATATTGAAATGATGCACTTAATACCTATTCTTATTTAAAAGTAAACATGGTATAACTGAAAGAATGCTTGATCAGGAGGGGACAGGGTTCAATAATGGCTTCTGATAGCTAGTGGCTGTGAGACAGAAGCTAATCATTTAAACTCAGTTTCTTCAATGACCAACCAGATGTTACAATGACTATACAACTTTATTCCCAGCAGCATTGTGAGGATATCAAATGAAATCAAGTCTGTAAAGAATTTTTGCAAACCTTCAAATGCTAGATTAGGTCAGTCATTATTCTAAAGCCTCCAGTCACATGACACTTCAAGGAATGTAACTTTAAATACAACTCTGGCTTCAAGAGGACTGTGTGGATCAAATGGAGAGGGGCTCCAGAAAGGGGCTCCAGAGATCTCAAGAAATTAGGTCAAAGATACTGGCTTGGAGGCCCTGGGCAAGACATTTGGACTTTTCCTGAGCCTGAGGCAACTCTCTAAGACTCAAATTGTAAACCAAGTGTCCATCTACATTGGTACAGGCAGTTTCCTCATTAGTTGTTACTTATATGAAGGAAATCACAAATCCAGTCCTTCCTGATATGTCTTTTATATGAAGATCAGAAATTTAAGAATAATAGTGTTTCACAAGTTAAAACAGCAAATTTGTTCTTAAACCATATCAGTTCCTTAGATGCTGCCTACAAATATACATAGGCCTATCAATCCTTTAAAAAAAAAAACCTGAACCTGACATCCTTGCCAGCTTTTAAGGATCTGTAACTTTCCTGTTCTTCCCTAACTCATACATATCTAATCTCCTAAGGCTACTTCCTCTAATTTCTCAGTCCCTTGTAATTCTTTCTCCAGAAATTAATCAAATGAAATATCAAATAAATGACTTATCAAACACTTTGCAAACCTTAAAACACTATGTAAATAACAGTTTATTATTATTATTACTCTCCAAATTACCAAGGAAATATTAAAAATAATGAGCTTAAAAATCAAATCAAATGAACACACACACAAGTAGGCATAATGAAATATAATCTATTGGTAGAAAGAATACCAACAACTAGGGAAAACAGGAAATGTTTCCTTTCAGATATCATACCTCAACTAACCCTTAAAATGAACCTAAGGACTGAGTGATCAAACTGACATTCTTAAAGCACGAATTTAACATCTCTTCTGCTCTCCATGTTGCCTCCAAAAAAAGCTACAAGTCATTTAAAGTTATTTTTAATAAAAATAATCAATTTTACTATGGCTCATAAAGAAAAAAAGCTAATACCTACAATCATCTTTTAAATTCCTAATTATAAAATTTGACACATTCTAAATATTTATCATTTCTGGTTGATTAGATGACTTCTGTGGTTCCTTTCTAGCTCTAAATGTAAGCCTTGGGACAACTTGCATACTCAGACACTTAATAAATAAATTCATTTTGAAGCCAAGTGCTGCCACCAAGTGGTGGTGAATTCTTTGAACAAAATACCAAATAGTAAAGCAATGGCAAAAAAATCAGTCCCTGAAATAGTGCAACTGAAATAGCGCAATCTAAAATACACACGATGAATGAAATAAACTAATATGAAAACTGAAATAAAATTTTTTAAATGTTTCCTGTTTACGATCTAAATTATAGATCCTACAAATTTCAAATGAAGTTTTATTCCTGAACTGAAAACTATGAATACTTTAACTTCTATCAGCTGGTGCTTTAATTCTACAATTATCAAAAATTCTCATTCAAATTCTATACTGGGAGAGAGTGCACAATAGAATATATGATTTTAATATCAATCAACAAGCACTTATGACACAACAAAGATGTGAAAGCACTGGGATACAAATAGAAAAACAAGAGAAGCTGGCTCGCAATAATATAATGCTGAGCTAAGCAGGAATAGTGTTCCAGGAATGAGGGGACAGCCAGGGCTAAGGCACAGGAGACAAAATATGAAGTGTGCTCTGGTGTAAGGAATTGCAACTAGGTCAGTAATATCAATCACAATCCCGACATTTAATCACTTCCAAAGTCCTATTAACCAAATCTGCAGAAAAAATAGCTACAATACTGGATGACAGTAAAGACAGTAAGAATTCAAAAAGATTGTGACAGTTGTCACAATACTGAGACAAAACAAGCAAAATGAAACATGTCAATATATCAAGAACCTCTCTGAAAAAACTCCACCCACTTACACAGAATGAAATTAACCGTAATTCGTAGTTTTAAGAGAGTTAAGAGTTGTTGAAAGAGAATCAGAAAGACTATGTATACGCTCTGTGGCTACACAGTCAGCTTAGCTCTTCAGAGTAGCATTCCACAACCCAGACCCCCTAAGGTTTCCTAACCCCAGGTCTAGCCATTTGGTCTACTATGCCATGTAGCTTCTCTAATATAAAATATGGAATGGAATAGAATGGATGTAGATTTTGTTGATGCTGGCACTCCGTCCAGGGATTCAGATCATAACCCATCAATGCGGATTCAACTCTTCTCTTGAAATTTCCACCGAGGTTCAGTCACATTAAATGACCTTATCACTTGTTATTGGGCATAAACTTACACAAGCTAATAGGTTATCTCTGTTATCACTATGACTAGTAGGACCTTTCTCCAACTAACTTAAAACTCTATGATGGCAGCCTTAAAACTGCCCTGCACAAGATTTTGTGATGTGCTGCAGGGTGAAGAGTTTTGCCCCCATGTACTTCTCCATTCCTCGTCACTGAGTATATACAGAGCATGATATAAATGGAATAGATTCTAATGGTGAGTAAGATCCTCCAGATGTTCCTATTCAGAAATGATAAAATCAACCACTGTACAAAACCCCAGAATACAGCAGAACCTCTTAAATAGTGTTAAAACATAGATAACAATGAGACATAGGGGAACAAGATAGTTATCTTAAAGTATTTAGAAAAGGGATGAGATTTGTTCAGCTTGAGATCAAAAGGAAAAACTAGGAGCAACTTTGTAAGAATTAATTCTGATCAACTCAATGCCCAAACACAATTCAGGAAGAGTCAAGATGAAAAACGCTATAAATGCTATGTCCCCTCCTGACATAGAGGTGATTGTCTAAAGATGCAGGAGACCTACGTGTTCAGATAAAGCCAATATATGAATTTGTTTTGCTTGGTTATGTGTATTAACACAAAAGAAAATAGGGTAGGGGAAAACCGGGAGAGTCACTGAAGTATCTATTCAAAAAATGGGTAAGAACACAGAAGGAATGCCAGAAAACGCAGACAAGGACAGCTTTAAAGCTACAGACCAATCTTATTTACTTTAAAATCAAAGTAACCTGTACATTAAGTGACCTGTAATTTCAGGTACAATCCTTTCTGATTATGTGTGTATACAAACACAGATACACACACATATATATAGACATAAAAGCGGTATTAAGTTCAGAATATTTAAAGGCTTGATAGTAATGTCAATTTAAGATACTGTTATGAAATATTTTTAGATCAATGATATCTCTAGGAGATCTAACTTGCAATAACGCTCCAGTCCCTGTAGCATTCATTTGTTTAATATGAAAATATTTGGGGATTTTTTATTTGTAATATGAGTGTCTCTTATTTGTCAGCATACAACAGATAATATGCTTTGCATGTGTAATTCTTGTCTTTTGACCACGTCTTTCTAGGTACAACATGCATGATACATCTACAGAACTGTCAGTCACATTAAAGTCACTGAGGGTGGAAAAGACTAAAGAAAACTAAGTTAATAAGAGGCTAGTGTGAATGATCCAAAGTCATGATTCAGTATATGTCCTTGTTCTTCACTATATGCATATTTTTACGGTCTCCCTAGCATACTTTATGTGAGTATAAACCACTTCTATAAATAGCAAGAGGGCATCCAAGAAATTTTTCTCAATTCCTAAAAACCTAAAAACAAATGCTAACCCATTACTAATGTCTACTGTAAAGATAAATGAATAGCTCAACATACTAGATTATTTCAGGAAGCCATTCATTTTTTACAAATGTGTCTGTATTATATGTTTCCCCAAAAGTATGGTACATGAATAAAATTGGTGTGAATGTACTCTATAATAGATACACAAATACATACATATATATGTAGCTAAGTACTAGAAAGACATATTCAAGCTAAAAATCTAAATTATGAGAAGAGGATTAGTTTTTAAGATAATAAAAAATTATTTGTCATGATATGTAATGAGAATGCACTAGAAGCATTCCTAATAAATGTGGGAATAAAACAAGAATGTCCGCTCTCCTCATCATTATTTGATACAGTTCTAGAAATGTTAGCATTAGCAGTAAGAAAAAGAAATTAAAGGCATAAAAATAAGCAAAGAGGTAACAAAGTCATCACTACTCACTGATAATGACCTTTTCCTTAGAAAATGCTAGGAAGTCATCAAAGAAACTAAATGAAAATAGTAGCCTGAGTTAAGTTAAAGGTTATAATACAGACCGACAAAAATCAACATTTCTATAAAGCAATAAGAAAAATCAAGGGGTAATAGGGAAATCTCATTCAAAATAACTACAAAACATAAAAAAATTGAGAATGAATCTACCAAAGCATGTTCAATACTCATATATTCAATTACAAAATGCTAATTTTTAAAAATGAAGAAGTTAAGGGGGGGGGCCAGGTAGCACAGCGAGTAAGAGCACCGACCCCAGTGTCAGGATGACCTGGAGATCGAATCCAAGCTCAGACACTTAGCACCCATCCAGAAACACCTGGCCATGTAACCTTGAGCAGGTTACTTAACCTCAATTGCTTATAAAAAAAAAAGTTAAATAGGTGGAGAATTATTAAGTTCATGGGCTGCCAATAATATTAATAGACAACAATATCTAAGTCAATTTACAGTTTTCCTGCTATAGGAAACTATTAGGAGTATTTTATAGAACTAGATGAAATAAATTTACAAATCATTTGGAGAAACAAAAAAAAACCCTAAAATATCAAGGGAAATAATGAAAAAGGGAAGAGTAAAGGGGGGACTCATGTTTCCAGGTTTCCAACTGTATTATAAAGCAGTTAATTGTTTGGTACTGGTTAAAAAACAAACAAATCAATGGAGATTATACAATAAGGCATCATATATAATGAAATTCAATAATCCATTTATTTGATGAGCCTAAAAACATAAATTACTTAGGTAATAACTCTCATAACTGATTTAAATAAGACCTGCTAAGAAAGCTCAAACGCAGTCTGGCACAAGTCAGGTCTGCAGCAATATTTTACAATATATTACAAAATAATTTGAAAATGGATACGTGATTTGAATAGTATAGTTTATCAAACCAAAATATCTTTATTTTATTTGTGGTAGCAAAAAATTGGAAACAAAATAGATGCCTACTGATAGAGGAATAAATGGCTAAACAAACTATGCTACACAAAATTGTAATGGAGTATTAGATATAATGAATAGACAGAAGAATGAAAAAGTCCTTACATGAATTTATACAAAGTCAATTACGTAAGCAAAGTCAAGAAAACAATAAACACAATGCTGTAAACACAAAAGATGACAAACATTAATGTTGTAAAGTTATAAAGAACATACTTTGTCCCCAAAAAAGACATGAAGAAGACAGCTTCCCTACTTATTTGCAAAAAGGTATGGAAACCACAGGTCTGTAACACTACATATATTATCAGGCTAATCTTCCCCCCAATATTGATTAGTTTTGCTGATATTTTTTTCCCATTTTTCTTTTTTGGAAATTTCTGTTACAGAAGAAGGAAAAGGGAAGTTTATTTTTAAGAAATTGAAGCAATGTAAAATTAAGAGTTAACAGTAAGTCTTTTTAAAAAACTTTTAAAAATATCTGCTTCTACTAATTTGTTAAATGAGACAATATAAAAAAAAATTCCTAGCACAAGAAAAAAATATATATTGTAATTTAACTGGCAAAGGTGCAACATTTTGAATACAGTTTGAAGACTACCTACTTTGTCATTTAACCCTTACTAAAAAGGCTATATTTATTAAACTCTAAGTTAAAAAAGAATATTAGTCATACATCCATTGTATTCAAAAGAAAAACTATCTATTGTCATGTTTGGAATTTTTTTTTAATGTTTTGAAAAATCTTATTTTTTTTTTTAAATTTTTTTTTTGCTTTTTTGGAGGACAATTGGGGTTACGTGACTTGCCCAAAGTCACATGACTAGTAAATGTGTCAAGTGTCTGAGGCCACATTTGAACTCAGGTCCTCCTGACTCCACGGCCGGTGCCCTATTTACTTCGCCACCTAGCCGCCCCTTATTTTTAAAATTTCACAGTTAATAGTTCACTTATTTCATTTCTTCCTACATTAAAAAAGCAAGCTATACATATTATGCTGTGCACATATAAAAATGACCATTATTTGGCTTAATGAAGATATTGATGAAAGTTTCCTGTAACTCCTGTAATACTTTTTAAATAGACTCTTCTTCAATTTTTAGACTATCATAAAAAACATAATGCTTAGAAGAGTACTAGGCTAAAGCCCAGGTCTGATACTTTACAACCTAGATAAGCTTATAAGATAGTACAATAATATGATATGATAATATATATTGTACTATAGTATATATAACATAATAGGATAGTATAGATAGTATAATAATATAATAATTACTTTAGGTAAGTTAATAAATCTATTTTGGATTCTTTTTCTCCATTTGCAAAACGGGAAGATTTGCCTAGGTAGTAACTTCTAAGACCCTTTCCACCTCCACACCAGCGACCTTATTTCCTGTAGTCCTTAGTTAAAAAATCTAAACTTATGATGACCTGATGCTCTCTATTGCTAAAATATGCTAAATCATTCACAATCTAAAATATTAATGCTCCCTAACATTCTCCCAAAATATAATTTAACAATATGCCCTGATACAAATGAATTATCTTTGATTCACTAGGACCCTCTAGATCAATGCTAATTGTATTTGAAAGGAAAAGAATCTCGGAAGTGAATATGGATATTCTTTTCACACAAACTGTAACAATAAATGAAAAATATTATTACTCGTAATCAGAAAATGCTGAAGAGTATATTAAAAATGTTATTCAGGTATATTTTTCAATTACATTCATTTGAAATTCAGTCACATTCTGGCAGCTTAAAATAGTGGAAAGACCAACAAACAAAGGAAAGGGTTATCCCAACTAATGGTGTGATCTTCCCCAAATCGCTTAACTTCTCCCATATCTCAGTTTTCCTATCATGAGATAAATGCATTAAACTCTGAGCTCTAAGACCTTCTCTGGCCATGAAATTCTGTTTCAACATACAGACTTTATGTAGGTGCAATCTTAAAAGTATTTCATTCAAACTCCATTTGTTTTTTTTTTTTATTTTAAAACTCTACTAAGAGCAAAGAAAAATAAAAAGGAATTTATCGAGAAGGAAAATATCTTTAAAAATCACTGAAGGCCTACAAATCATAACATCTTTTATAATCATCCTTTTAAAAGAATCTCTTGGGGCAGCTAGCTAGGTGACACAGTGAGTAGAGCAAAGGCCCTGAAGTCAGGAGGATCTGAGTTCAAATCCAACTCTAACCCTTAACACTTACTAGCTGTGCTAGCTGTGTGACTTTGGGCAAGTCACTTAACCCCAACTGCCCTGTCTTCCCCCCTCAAAAAAAAAAAAAAAGAATCTCTTGTACACTTAAAGGAGACAGCATGCTGACAGTCAATTTGTTAAACTATTAGGCAGTCTAATTTTCAGAATGCAATCTCAAAGAGAGTCAAGAATTAATCAGTTGTTGAGGGACAAGAAGATTAACTTGGAAATAAGGAAATATCCCCTCTATTTGCTAAAGAATGACATAAAGAAAAATAAAGTCAACAGGTTATAATGACCTTAAAAATACAGCAGAAGTGGTCACTGTGCAATGCCAAAGGATAAACTAAGAGGAAAAGTTTGCAATCTAGGTATAACGCTCAATCCCCTCCCTCAAGAAGAACTGCAGCAATGTACAAAACAAAGCTTGACATTTTTCAGAGAATAAAGTCTCCAGAATGTAGTTCAGTTCTCTATGTCCTCACATCAACAGTAAGATAAAGAAAATTAACCAAGGTTCTTTATTCCGAAAGACCTAGAGAAGCTGGGAAATTCTATAGCTTGAAGAGGAAACAACACTGTCCAACTACATATTCAATCTCTACTAATTAAGCAGCATAGAAGATAACAGGAAATTGATTCCAAAGGGGAAAACTCCTTCGGTAAGACTTACTACAGGACAATAAAGCTTCGGGCAAAAACATTCTTTTGAGGCTATTATTATCTCTCAACTATCAAAGTTCAAGTAAGGGACATGAAAACTGGTGCAAAAAAGGCTAGAGTTTCACTTCATAATAATTTTCCAAAAATCTCTAATTTTTAAAAAATTAAGATGTGCTAACATGATTTGAGGATAATCCATAAAAGTCTCACATTAAAGATTATGATTCTCCAATTTCTATCCCTGATCTTCATTTCCACCACTATAGTGTTACCTCTCAAGGAAAAAGAAGAGAACAAAGTATTCCTATACTCTTTACACAAATGTTAACCTACCTTGGTTTGTACTCAGGTCTTTCTATTTTTTAACCCAAAAGTAGAATATCGATATTAACCACACCCCCTACCCAAAGTTCTACTATTGCCTCTTCAGGATATGAAGGTGAATCCTGGATCAGTGGAGTGCAAACTCTGGTAGGTCTTACTCAACATGGAAAAGCTTCATATGGGTCTGGTGATAGTTTGCATGATAATTATCTGCACACCAGTCCTGCTAAGTTTGAAGAGCTTCATCATGAAGCAAGTTGCTTGGTGATTCATTTTTAAGCCACTGAAATTCTCAAAACATTATCTAACATTATAGTCAGAGAGCAAGCTTTCACAACAGGTAGAAAGCCATGAGAGGGGGGGCCAAGAGTACTACACAATAGAGATCTGGGGTCTTTTTCTATCTGCTCTCCAAATGAGGAAATCAGGAAGAAGGATGGTTTTCATTGAAGTTGGACTGGATGATCACTATGTGGGTGTCTGGGGGCAAGTACTTATTAGCTACTGAACTGGGAAAGCTGAACTTCAATGGGAGATCAGAGCAACCTCTGCTGTGGGCTACAGAAGCCACCACTACCTGCTGTCACCTAAAATTCCACCAGAAAAAGCCTATGGAGACTGCCCAAATCTGGGAGGAAAACGGAAAAGGAAGAAGAAAGAGGCCTGAGTCCTCAAATTGGCAAGGAGGTGAATAAGACAGGAATAAGCGTTTTTCTTAACTTTCTACCACAGAATTCCCTAGAGCTAAGGTTTAATACACACAGACACACATCATGCTATTCCTTCTAAATAATTTGTGGTTATAATTAGCTGAAAAATTTTCTTTTACCACCCCTGAAGAACAGGGAAAGCAAAGGGAATGAACTACATGGGAGATGGCTCAACTATCTGACAAGATTTGCTTAGAAAACTGGAATTCTATCTAGTATTAATTGGGTATAGTATAACATCTCACAATGTACAGAAAGAAAAGTTCCTAATGGATAAATGACTTTAATATAAAAAACCGCAACATAAACAAATTAGAAGAAATTATCTTAATATATAGAGAGAGGGTTTGTGACCAAATTAGGGATAAAGAATATCACAGAAGATAAAATGTATACTTTTGATTAAAAAAAAATAAGTTTCTGAACAAAGGAAACCAATACAACTAAAATTCAACAAGAAGCAACTGGGAAGAAATCTTTGTAAGTCTCGTTTTCATGATATATAAGGAAATAATTCAAACACATAAAATTAAGAGCCATTCCACAAATGATAAATGATTAAAGAACAGATCATTTTCTAAGGAAAAAAAATAATCCATTCTATCAAGAGACATGAAAAAAATGCTCAAAATCACTAATTAGAAAAATGTTGATTTAGAACAACTCTGAGATTCTACTTCACAACCATTAAATTGAGATAGTTGACAAAAAAGCAAAAAAAAAAAAAAAAAGAAAATGACAAATGTCATGGGCTATGGGACAAGAAGCACATTTATGTATGTCTATATAAACTGTGAACTGATCCAACCATGCTGGACAGCAATTAACTGTGCCCAAAAAATTAAACTGTGCATCCATGCCCTTTGGACCCCTGAACCAGCAATACTACTAGTAGGCCTTTATACCAAAGATATCAAAGGAAAAGTACCCTTGTAAATAAAAGTATATATAACAAATCATTTTGTGATGGCAAAACTGGAAACAATGGAGGTATCTTTTTTTTTTTTTTTAAGCAACTGGGGCTAAGTATCTGAGCCTGGGTTCGATCCCAGATCTCCCAACTCTGGAGCTGGTGCTCTTACTCACTGCACCACCTGGCCACCCCTTGGAGGTATCTTTCAACTGGAAATAGATGAATAAATTATGGTAATGGAAGGTATTACTATCAAGAAATGATGACAGAGATGGTTTCAAAGAAACCTGAGAAGACTTGAATAAACTGATGTACAGGGAATAAAATGGCAAGAAGCAGGAGAACAATGTCCTGTGTGCAATAATAACATTGCAAAGAGAAACAACTTTGAATTCTCTCTAAGAAAATGCCCACCATAGCTTCTAAAGATGAAAAATGCAACCCACCTCAAAACAGAGAAGTAGCAGATTCAATGCAGACTGAGACACAGGGTTTTTTGGACATGACCAATTCAGACATCTTATTTATATATATAACTATGTATACGTTACATGAGGTCGTTTTTCCTCAAATGAAGTGGAGGAAGAAGAAAAAAACATTTTTATTAATAAAAATATTATAAGAGATGGCTGGAAGGAAATGGTTCCCTGAAGAAATGCTTAACATTTTTATTCTAATTTTGCCAATAATAATTAAATTGCTAATAATATTAAATAACAGCTAACATTTATATAGTGTTTCAGATATACAAAACATGTGGGGGGGGTGAGAGAGAGAGAGATGACTAATCATCTACAAAAGGTAGGTGCTATCTATTTTACAGATGAGGAAACTGAGGCACAGAAAGGTTAAGTGACCTGGCCAGATTCGTACATGTTGTGTTTAAGACAGGATTTGAACTTGGAATTCTATCTCTAAGTCTGGAATTCTAGTCAGCAACCTGCTACGTTCAATAATTATGTAGCCATAGCACTTCAAAAATTTAAGTTCTGTGAACATGGAAGATCAAGACCATAGAAAAAATATTTGAAAGGGGCACTTAGGTGGTACAGTGAAGAGAGCACCAGCCCTAGAGTCAGGAGAACCTGAGTGCAAATCCGGGCTCAGACACTTGACACTTACTAGCTGTGTGACCTTAGGCACTTAACCCCCATTGCCTCGCCTCCCCCCTCCAAAAGATTTTTTTTTTTTAAGAAAATACATTTGAAATATGTGGTGGGGGCTACAAAACTGTAAATTTTTTTTAAACAATTTGAGCATTATTCCATTCCTAGCTAAATTTCAAACCCAGGCAATATGAGTTTAAACTGGTCAGTACTATACCATCAGTACAACAGAAGTCAAGGCATTTGGCTAAGGTGGATTTTATAGCCTCTGGGGAGTTTATGCCATGTACGGGCCAGCAAAGATCTTAAGTAGCTACTTACTCTTCTAGTGTCTCAAGGAGAATATTAGCTGATGGACAATTCGGGTGTTACAGTCTGTCTCTGGTTAACAATAACACTCCCATTCTGCAGGCTGGATTCAGAAAGGCAGAACAAGAGCTCATTTAGACTGCTTCCACTAGACTGACACTTCAGCAATGTCCTAAAGGTCACAGATGGGACAATGTTGTATCACAAATATATCCATGTAAAAAGAGAAAATACTTTTAGCAGAAAAACTGCCCCATTTCTGTAGCAAGAATTAAAATATTTTAAGTGTAATTAAAATACAAAGCTACCCAATTCTTCACAGTGCCAGTAGTGTACTTATAAGCCAAAAAGTCCAGATTACCTCACCCCACAGATCTGTGTTTGGTAACACCATCAGAAGATTATCTAGAGAAGTTCTCTTAGCATGTGAAAATAAAGAATGTCCCTTGAGGAGATCAATTGGCTAGAACACCGAAAACTCAAACTCACTTCCCTCCTAACTGCCACAAAAAAAAATGAAAGAAAGAAAAAAGATGTCCTATTTTATTGATGCTTTTAGCTTGAACAAAGGAAAGTACAGAGTATACCTAAAAAGAGAGACTTCAATTAGATTATTAAAGTTCAGATAGTGCTGTTTTACTGCCTGTTATTTCAACCCTGGCTTCTTCCTTCAAAATTACAAATCAAATGATTGCTAATTAGGCTATATATTATTTGAATATACTTCAGAATGATTAAAGTTGCAATAGTTTTCTATTCAAGTTTCTTAGAACCTGAACATTTTTAAAATTGTAAGAGATGAAAAGTTCAGTTAATAGTGTAATATGTTTGTTTTGCCTTTTTTCCCCCAGAAGGGAAGATTAAACTTAAAAATCAACAGTTATACTGAATGTATTAGGGTAATAAATTTTAAGTAAGAATTTCCATAAGGATTGAGAATCATAAAGTCTTTATATACTTTAAAAAGTTATTTATGACCGAAAAGGAGTCACTTTAGCTCTTCAAGGTCTCAATTTCCCCATTTCTATTTTTAAAAGGTGAATAGACTTCTTAACCTGGCATCTAGGATCTATGTCTGAGTCCGGGGAGGAAGGTCCTCCTGACTCCAGGGGCCAGTGCTGTATCCACTGCGCCACCTAGCTGCCCCTGATATAACTATGTTTCAACATAATTAAGTTTCCTTTCTAATCTTGTATATTTTATTCTATTCATTTAAAAACATTATTCTGAGAAACTGTCAGTTAGTAAAACAGCACTATCTGAACTTTAATAACCTAACTGAATCTTTATTCAAACAGGTTTCACAAGATGCATCACAACTTTGAATAAGATCTCTTACTAAACAAGCTCCTGGATATCCCAATGTCCTGATGTCTTTCAAAACTCATATATTCAAAATAATTTTGCTACAAAGTGAAAAAAACAGGAAATAACAATTTAGTAAATTATATCTTTAATCCTAACAAGCCAACCATGACAGCTCTATCACATTTAGTATTTGGGAATATTCAGCCCTACAAGTGATTAAGTTGTTGCCAATGCTTTCCTTTATTTTGAAGAAAATCTGAAATATAAATGTAAAAACTTCTTAATAAACAATTCCTAATATGTACATCATTAGCATTCTTCCAACACCTATAAAATATATATATATATAGTCAAGATATATATGATGGTCCATGGCTTTTTATAAAAATATAATAAAACTGGTGGGAGTCTGGGAACTGCAATCTCACGTATAACTCAGAACTTTCACAGCCTGACCAGAAACTTCAATAAACCCCAAAATGGCATCTACTGTTAAGGATCAGCTGATTTTGAATCTCCTAAAGGAAGAACAGATTCCCCAGAACAAGATTGCTGTTGTTGGGGTTGGTGCAGGTAGATGCCATCAGTATCTTAACAAAGGATCTAGCTGATGAACTTGCCTTAGTTGATGTAATAGAAGACAAACTAAAGGAGAGTTGATAGATCTCCAACATGGCAGCCTTTTCCTCAAAACGCCAAAGATTGTTTCTGGCAAAACATGTTCCCATGTGGAGTGGTATGAATCTTGCCAGTGTATCTCCTCAAATAGGAACTGATGCTGATTCAGAGAATTGGAAAGATGTTCATAAACAGGTGGTTGAAAGTGCTTATGAGGTGATCAAGCTGAAAGGCTACACTTCCTGGGCCATTGGCTTGTCTGTGGCAGATCTGGCAGAAAGCATTATGAAGAATCTTAGGAGAGGGCATCCAATTTCCACCATAAGGGCCTATATGGCATTAATGAAGATGTCTTCCTAAGTGTCCCATGTATTTTGGGGCAGAATGGCATTTCAGATGTGGTGAAGGTAAACCTGAATCCAGAGGAGGAGAGCCATTTAAAGAGAGCAGATACAATTTGGGGAATCCAGAAAGAGCTGCAATTTTAAAATCTTTTAAAGTGCTGCCATCAAAAGAACATGACAGTGGTTAAGGGGTTATGTAGGATGAGCTTTTCAAATAAGTCAAATCCTCCCTCTGATTAGTGATTGAACACCAGAAATGTAAAACCTGTGAACACACTCTAGTCTCTTCCTAAAGTTAGAAATGGGGAATAGTACAGTGTGACTACTTGTTTATGTTGTTTGCATAAGATGCTGGATATGACTTGTATATTCTCAGTAGTTGGTGCCAAGCAGAGCCAGTGCCCCACAGGTATATAAACTACCTGCCTTGTATGTAGGTGCTACAGATTCCCGTAGCTCCAGAAGACAACACTCCTGGCTACAAAACACCATTCAGTATCAATTCTTTATTGATGCATTAATAATGACCTTTGTGCTCCCCTCCATTAGGGCTCTACAGCATGGCCCCATGTATCACATTTCCAGAGGACCTGATTTTTGTCTACCTATGTATAGCAATAGTTGTAAATTTCCATATTACATAAGAAGATCTGTATATTATACAACAATGCAACCAATTCCTCAAGTGTCATACCCTAAATACTGAATAAACAACAAATAACTGATTAAAAATTATAAAAAATACAATGGAGCATGTGTGTTATTAATCACAGCAAAATATACATTCAAAAACAGTTTAACAATGAGATTTATTATTTATCTGATCTATAATATATGTTAGTTTATCATACTGAGTCCTTTTATTAAACTAGCTGGGGCAATTCTGCAACTTTCAAAGAAAGAAAACTTGCTTGATATAATTCAAGTTATTCCAGCAAAATAAGATCAAAATGGCAATGTCTGGTGCCTAACTACTCATTACTCTATGTACATGGAATATTTCAAGGATAGAAGTGAGATGCTCATCTGTTCTCTCTCATTTTCACTACCAGGGAGTGCTGTAGGCCACATATTTGACACCTCTGATCTAGGACAACCAATATGAACCACTGACAGTCTTTAGTATTTCTAACTATTAGATTTGCGATTTTTAATAAAAAAAGTTATGCTTTCAATGCCCTCATTATATTTCATTCCTGCACCTTATTCCAATTTTTTCTCTTGATATATTTTATACATTTTTTTCAATCCTTAGGTCCCTAGGATGCAGTATGGAATTTATTCAGGACTAATGAAACTACAAAATAGCATGATATGGATCATCAAAAAAGTGACTGCCATCTCAGGCTGCACTAAAAGAGGCAAAGAATATCGACCAACAAAATTTTAGATTCTACAATATTTTCCTCTAATCAAACTACAACCAAAAGAACTATATTTAATCCAAAGTGCAACATTTTTAGAAGGATACCGATAAGCTGGAAATAGTTCATAGGGGGAGAGCAGGAAACAAGCATATATATAACATCTACTATGTGCTAAGTGCCATTTAAAAATGCTGTATCATTCGATTATCAAAGAAACCCTGTGAAGCTGGTGCTGTTATTATCCCTATTTTACAGTTAAGGAAACTGAAGCAAACAATGGTTAAGTGAATTATGCAGGATCTGAGGGAGGATGTGAACTCAAGTTTTCCTGACTCCAGACTCAGAAGAACTCTATCCACTGTGCCACCAGCTGCCTCATAGGAATACAGCTAGGATGGTGATGGTCCTCAAGTTCATGCCATTAACAGCTGAGAACTGGCTGAAGGAACTGGAAATATTTAGCTTAGAATATAGAAAAATGATAAATATATGAAAGGCTATCATGAAGAATAAGAATCATGTTCCAGATGGCTTTAGAGGGTAGAAGGAAAAGCAATGGATAAAAGCTACAAAGGAGCAAAATTCAGGTTTGCTGTAGAGGAAACTTCCATAACAAAGTTATCTCAAAGTATAGCAGGCTCTCTGGGAGCAAAGGGCTGCCTTCAAGATGACCACAGGTCAAATATATAACTGAGGGGACTCATGGTTAATTATGGGAAGTAGTACTAGGTGACCTGAAGGCACTTCCAATTCCAGAAATTCTGTGATATGTGATCTCCATGATACATTTCATCACTTTTTAAAGTAAAGAGTCTTGATAAACACAAGAATTTTAACCTAATTCAGGCAGTTTTCAAAGTCACAATTTGGCAGTGTCTCTGTAACAAGTGTTTAATAAATGCTTGCTGACCCCACTGGCTGACTCTTTTGGTAGAGAGGTGATGCCCTACAAATGCTGAATGAAAAGTACATTTTCCAGCACAGCCAATGTGTGGATTTGTTTAGCTGATCTATGCTAAGCATCAATAAGGCAATTGTAAAATGCCCATGTGGGAAGAGGAGGCTCAGAGGAAAACACAGATGAGTGAGATAATTTTCAAACATGCTAAATATGTGCTTTAAAAAGCATGCGATGGAATTCTGCAGTTTTATACACAATTCTCTCTCTATATATCTCTTTGTATATAGAAATGTGCATGTGTATAGGTGTTGACAAACACCAATGTTCAAAAAAATTTTAATTTTTAAAAGATTGAGCCATTTATATATACCAAGGAGGTCATTAATAAAAAGAAAGGCTCCATACACACCGAAACACTTGTAGCAGCACTTTTTGCAGTAGCAAAGAACTTGAAAAAAGCAAAGTAAATGTTCATAGGTTGGAGAATAACAAAACAAACAAGGGTATATGAGTATAATGGAAAATTACTGCGCTGTAAAAAAAAGACTAATGTCATGAACATATGCAAAGTATGAAAAGACTTAAATGAAGTGATACAAAGTGATTAAGCAGGCAGAGCCAAGAAAATAATATACCCAATAATTATTGTTTGGTTATGTTCAAGTCTTCATAACTACACCTGGGATTTTCTTGACGAAGACAGAGGCATGATTTACCATTTCTTTCTCTAGCTCATTTTACAGATTGAGGAAACTGAAGCAAACAGGGTTAAGTGACTTGACAAGGGTAACAGCTAGGAAGTATCTGAGGTCAGATTTGAAATCACAAAAATGAATATTCATGACTTCAGGCCCATTCACTATGCCACCTAGCTGCCCTACACAATAACTACAACAAATGTATACATAACTATAACTACAAAACTAGGGAAAATAAATATTGCAAAACTATAAAGAATAAGTTTTCCCCCCCCAAGAGTGATGAGACCCCTACCTCCCAACTCCTTTAGAGGCACAGAAATTTCTTTTCCTGGGTCTTTTTCTCTTTTTCCTCTTTATATTTTTTGAAAAAATTCTTCGTCATAAAGGCTAGCTCTTGAAAGGGGGAAAGATGAAACTGGAAATTAGGTGTTGTAAAAACAAAAAGGTCTATGAAAATTGATTTTTTAAAATGCTAAACTACTGGAAAGAAAAATAGGCCATTATTTCAGGGAGAAATGTGGAACTACTAAAAAATACTGCAAAATTTCCTAAAGGCAACCCAGCCTGCACTCTATTCATCCAAGATCTAATCAATCAACCAATCAACTGGCATTTATTAAGCAAAGTTATACAAGGGCAAAACAACCTTAATGAGTACATAATCTAATGGGGCAGACAACATGCAAACAAACAGCTATGTACAACGGAAGACATTCACAGAATTGGTACAGAGATTAAAGGAAGAGTGGGAAAAAGGTTTCTTGAAGAAGGTGGGACTTTAGCTGAGTATTCCAGGCCATGTAGACAATCAGAAAAATTCCCTTGAGTTAGGAGATGGAATGTCATGCGATCTAGGCAAGAAGGCCATTTTCACAAGACTGCAGATGGCATGAGGATGGGGGGGCAGGGGAAGGGAATAAAGTGTAAGACTAGAAAGATAGATAAGATGGGGCCAGGTTATGATGGGCCAGCTCTACAGACTGCGTGTCTAACTTTTATCAGTCTAAACAATAAGGCATTCTTCACTCTGTTTTCCAAGTTCCTCTTGTCCACTGTTTTCAGTTGTCTAACTCTTTATGACCCCATCTGGGGTTTTCTTGGCAAAGACATTAGAATGGTTTTAGATGAGGAAACTGAGACAAACAGGGTTAAGTGACTTGCCCAGGGTCCCACAGCTAGTAATGTGAGGCCAAATTTGAACTCAGTTCATTCACTCTGGCTGCCCCTTTTCAAGTTCAGATACTTTGAATTTTTGAGCAATTGTTGGTCTCATTTATGGAACTCAGCAATGTTCCAGGACCTTGATGCATCTGCAAACAGAAGCATTTGGAGGGCTATCTATAGGACTTCACATTAGTACTTATGTTTCATTCTATAAGACTGGGCCAAATCTGTCCCTTTTTGGTCTGTTATCCAGGGTGTTACCTATTTCTCACAGATCTGTATCAACTACAGATATGATAAGCATTCTTTTATCCAAATCATCGATAAAATGTTAAACAAACACATGGTCAAGCACTAAGACTTAGTATACTCCACTAAAGACCTCCTTTCCAAGGTGACATCAAACAATGACTATTGCCAGCTATTCAACAAGTTTTGAATTCATCTAAGACATACTATCTCTTAACCCACTCTCTACCATGAGAAATTTTGTCAAATGCTTTATTAGAAATTTAGGGAAACTATACCTACAACATTCGTGTGACTTAACAGTCTAGTAACCCTAACCAAAAACAGAACTAAAATTAGTCTGGAATGAACTATTCTTTATGAAGCCATGCTGAATCTTTTATAATATTGTTTCTTCTCCTAGATTGTCACTAATGGACCTTTGATAAATGTTGTGTGTTTTTTGGGTTTTGGGGGTTTTTTTGTGTTTTTTGGGTTTTTTTTTTTATTCTGTCAGATGTCAAAAGTCAAGCTCACTGACCTAAAGACTGCAAATGCCACTTTTTCTCATTTTGGAAAACTGGCCCATTTGTTCTTTTCTAGTCTGGGGTACCTCTCCTGCTCTATTAATCTCTTTCAAAGATCACTCCCAGTAGTGCTAGATTCAAATCTGCCTGTTTTACAATAGTACCAGGGAGGGTTGCTTCTCTAAGTCTGGTGACAAGGTCAAAGCAACTTGGTGCTCTTCCTTCCCCTTCACTCACCTTACACCTTTCAACTCCTCATAAGCTATCTTCCTTCTTTCCTATCAAAATATTATCCTTAGTAGATAAAACAGAAGCAAAACAAGATGAACTGTTTTCTGTTACCATTATTACTTGTTTCCCCATCCATTCCGAGTTCCAGTGTTTCTCTGATCCTCCTCTTTTAACCTCAATGTAACTCAACTCCCCCCCCTCCCCCGGCCAAAAAAAAAAAAAAAAAAACTTCCATATCCCTTGCTCTTCCCAACAACTCAGATCATACTGAGACTTAGTGCTACTGATACAAATCCTACAGGACCATGCCTTCATCTTTATCCTTTGTCACTTGGCTTTACTTCCATCTTCTGAACACGTAAAAGGCATATTCATACCTCTAGGTACTTTCCACAAAAAGTGTTACCTGCCAGGTCTCTGCCATTTGGCACTTGCGCAGCTGATGTTTTAAAGTGTACGACTTTTATCTTATTAGATTCAGACCCTATTATCCAGGAGAGTTCTCCCTCTCAACCATGTGTCTGTCATCTTTACATTTCCTGAGCCTTCTCTTAAATCACTGATTAAAAAGTTTAAACAGGCCAAAGCCCAAGCATACAACACTGGAAACATCCAACATGACATCAAAGTCTGGGTCTAGTTATTCAACAGGTTTTAATCCATATATATATAATGGTGTTGACATTTATGTAACACTTTAAATATTACGAAACTCTTTACATTTGATCCTCAAACAACCTTGTAAAATGACTGCTATTATCTCTATTATATGGGTGAGGAAACTGAAGCAGACTTGCCCAAAGTCACAGAGCTAATGATTATCTGAGGCAGAATTTGAGTCTTCCTGGCTCCAAGTTTGGCAGTCAAACCAATATGACAGCTCAAATGACATTTCTCCAATTTGTCCAAAAGCAAAGTATGATAAACTCTGGCCAAAATATTTTCTGAAATATTTTTTAATATGGTCCCGAGCTAGTAACCATGTCCAAAAAAAAAAGTTTATCTGGCATAATCTGTTATTGATGAGTCTATACTAACTACTCACAAGTTATTTCTTTAGTAACACATTCTAAAATTTCACCAAAAATCAAAGTTAAGTTTACTGGCTTTATTTTTATAGACCCCATTCTCTTTCCTCTTTGAAAAAGGCAACTTTAGTCACTGTCTCACCTGCTTGGATAGCCCTTTCTTGCATACCAAAATTTTCCAAAGATCATAAACTGCCATACTCTGAAAAGTATATTAATCATTGCAACATACCAAGAGATAGACCAGCTGGGTGCACAGCATTCAGAAAGCTGGTGAGTTTTTTTTACATGTGGGAGGAGATCCCAAGAGGTTCCATCATTCTTGTGCAAGGGTAAGGAGAAAATTAGTTACAGATATACATAGGCATACTGTGGAAAGAACTGATCACACACTCATCCTTTTCAGTCATACACAATAACAAAAAGCCATCTTTTAATAATTGTTGTTGTAATCTTTGGCTCCTAACTCCTTATAAATTTAGGCTCTTCCTTCTCAGAAAGGGCATAATTTATATAATATGTGTGTGTATATAAATATACATGTGTATGTACAATTATATAATAATATATAATATTGGGGCAGCTTAGGTGGTGCAGTAAATAAAGCACCGGCCCTGGAGTCAGGAGGACCTAAGGTCAAATCTGGCCTCAGACACTTACCATAAAAAAACTAGCTATGTGACCTTGGACAAGTCACTTAACTCCAATTGCACACTACATTCCACCCTCCAAAAACCAAAAAAATAAAACAATAATAATAAATGCATATATCATATATCATAATAATGACATATAGGAAGGACATAAGCCTGAGGATACTAAACCATTGCATAAAATCACACAAATCATTTAATATCTAAGATTACCTTTTATCCTTAACTACAATGTGATTCTAGGTGTGAAGTTTCACTATATTTAGGCAAACCCACACTACAAAGATGTTTCCTTAGTTCTGTTTCCACTTCAATTTTATTTCTAGAGATCTAATTATAAAAACAAACCTTATTTGGGGGGAAAAATTAACATATTCAATTTTCTTCTATTCTTTTTCTGTTTACAGCCCTCAGGTACTAGACTCACTAAATTTTTTTTCTCCTGCATCTTCTCAAAGTAATTTAAATAAGCTAAACAGTAAGATGAAATGGTGATAAATGAATCAAGAATGAATAAAGAGCTGAAGAAGGGTAGAACTTTTGCTAAGAAACCAAGCCTTAGGGTACAATCACAAAATCCCTTCTTCTGTCAAAAAAGATCATCTATTAACCTCTTACAGGACACCACTGGCAATCTTTATTGCAGTTCCTCTTAAAGTAGTCTTGAGATCAAATGCTTACATTAT
The DNA here is from genome assembly GCF_028583685.1 of Petaurus breviceps papuanus. Taxonomy (NCBI): domain Eukaryota; kingdom Metazoa; phylum Chordata; class Mammalia; order Diprotodontia; family Petauridae; genus Petaurus; species Petaurus breviceps. Next base: position 33,909,135 of record NW_027185850.1, on the reverse strand, counting down.
AAATTAAACTTTGAGCGTAATTCAAGATAGTAACTCTGAACTAAGATTCTCAGAACATGATTCTCAGTATCTGTAAACAGTTCAATTATAGTGGGTATGATACTGGACTTAGGAGGAAAGAAGACCTGATACCTACTAGCTCTGTGGCTACTGAGAAGTCACTTAACTTCTCTGAACTTCAGTTTCTTCATCTGTAGAATGGGGACAATGCTCAATACTTTCAGGTCTACTAAGATACTCATATAATGATAATGTATGTTAAATGTATTGCAAAAACTTAGAGCTCTATAATTACTATTATGCATAAAACAATTAAAATCGCTTATAAGCTTTGCTGACAAATACATAAAGAAAAAATTGACAGTTACTTGAACATGTACACTTCTCCCCCCCCCAACAAAAGCAATTAAAATTCACCTGAAATCCAAAGAGATCTATCTATAACTATCTATAGATAGACAGATGCTACATAACAATTAGAATTCTTAGAAGGCCTTACCACAGTAAGCAACCTTCCTACAACAGAAAGGTTATTGGAGAAGTATCGAGCTGCATTTTACCACTTATTTTCTCCAGCTTTGTAACCCTGAAAAATCACTTAACTGCTTAGTCTCATTTTCCTCCTCTATAAAACACCTGTCCTATTGACATCACAGGATCAAATGAAAATGCATAAGGCTATAAAGTAAAAAGAATTAACCTCAAGCATGGCTTAATTAAGTGCTATTTACTGTAAACTATTTTCACAGTGTTCAAGAGAAATCACTTTTTCCTTTTAAATTTTCTATTAAGCCAAGTTTTATTTGTTTGCTTTTTTTTAGTTGGGATATATTTTAATTGAATTATCCAGGAATTACACCTTGTTCTCCCAAACCTTATTCCCAATACCTAGTGGTTTGTCTCCATGGCATTTCTTTAACAGAGTAAAATATCAAGAAATTCAATGGTGAATTCTTTGCTATTTGAATTTCAAAAGAACAATTTTTCTTTCCCAATTACATTCCCAAAAAAATGTCAGATATTAAGGTTTGGAAAGACAAAAACACACACATACACACACCATATAATGAAATATGCATACACCCACACATGTATGTGTGTGTGTGTGTGTGTGCAAATATGAAATCATAAAATTTCATTCTAGTCCCACAATAATCTTTTAAGTACTATAGGTATTATTACTGCCATTCCCCCAGCAGAAAGTCCTTGAGAGGTCACTATTTGGCATAATTAATTTTACAGATGAGGAAACTAAGGCTCAAAGAGATTAATGACTTGCCCATAATCACAAAGCTACTTCCAGGTCTTCCCAAATACAAATCAGGCACTCTCTAAACCATAATGCCCATTCACACTGAACTTAGTAGCAAAGCTAAATGCTGCAGACAACCAAAAATACTGACGCTATCAAGGGTACAGCTGAGGAATTAATCTTCCAAGATTTTATTTTTAAGCCAATCTCAAAGCATGGCAAAAACAAACAAAAGCAAACATCTGACCTAGAAAACTTTCTATAATTCAATCAGAGATGACAGCACACAGACAAATTCCTCAGCAAGAAGATAATAGACTGGTAAGCTTCTCGTGGGCTATTATTTCATTAATTTCTTTCTGCAATGTATTTAAGTAACTTAAGATGGAGGTTGCTTTCCACTATATCCCCTACAACACAGACCATACATCTTTAGTCCTCATTTTAAAATCCCAAGTTTTCAGGATTAAAACACTTTGAACAAACTGAAGTATATCCTAAAAAGTGTAATGAATTCCTCCAAAATACCAGCAAGAATTTTACAGGATTTGTGAGGTTGAGATGTAAGAACAAAGAACAAGTGAAAAAGAAGTACATGAAGGACCAGAATCATCTAAAACATCAGGCCTGTATTACTGTCCTAGGCTTATAATAGTTATATGATATAAAGCATTTGAACTCACGTTAAGTCAATATATCTAGATTTGTATGGTCCAAAAGGGGGGATTTGAAGAGTCATTTTTTCACTGTCTCCATCCTCCTTAACTCCCTCTGTAACAGATCCGACTATGTAGCAGAGATCTCATTCTTTTACTACCACACAAATCACTTGTCTTATCATCTTCTTTTAACAGGCCCCAAACTATATTCTATCCTTGTGTCTTCAACTCTTCCTTTCAATTAAAAGATTTCATCAACCCCCGTGGTTTCCATTACATTCGCTGTGCAAATGATTCCAAAACCTTTGTCTCTATCCCCAAAATCTCTCTAGACTGAGTCCCATATTCCTAACTGAATGCTTCATCTCTTCAATTCCATATTAACATCAATACGTAAACTCAATGTGTCAAACTAAATTTTTCACCTCCCTCAAAATAACTGCCTATCTCTCAACTCAAGGGTTCTTAAGCTTTCTCAGCACTTGGTGTGGAAAAGTCTGTGGAACTCATCTCAGGATGAAATTTTTAAATAACTAAACTAAAATACTACAGTATTACAAAAGAAACCACATACTTTGAAAGACAGTTATACAAAATACTAAAAATACAAAATATTAAAAAACAAGTTCACAGATCTCATGATTAGAGCATGGGTTAAGAACCCATGCTCTTGGGGCAGCTACATGGCGCCGTGAATAGAGCACCGGCCTGGAGTCAGGAGAACATGAGTTCAAATTCAGCCTCATACACTTGACACTTATTGGCGTGACCTTGGGCAAGTCACTTAACCCCAATTGCCCTGCCCTCCCCCTCCAAAAAAGCCAAAAAAAAAAGAGACAGAGAGAACCCATGCTCTAACTTTTCTATTTCAGCTAATAAAGCCACCACCCTGTTAGTCATGTAGGTTTGAAATTCTTTCATCTTTGAATCTTCACCTCCTATAAACCTTTCTTCTGTAATACTACTTATTACCATCTACCTCCTACTTTCCATTATGACCACTCTAGTTAACTGCCCCTAAATGAAACTGTTTTTTTAAGGCTTCTTAAAAGTCTTACTGTCTGACAAATTTTCTACTGTTATCACTGATCACATTGTTTCTACCCAAAAATCTTCATGTTAGTTTGACATCTGACTATGGCTAATCAAATACCACCAACAATCTCATTCCAGCCCTTATCGTCCCTACTTTTTTCACACAACCCCACTCAACATACTCTGAATTTTAGGAAAACTGGATTATTCTCCACATTCCATTCTGGTCCTGACCTTTATTATCTCTATGACTTTACTCAGTAAGTTCCCTATGCCTAGAACAAATACAGCATAGAACACACCTTGACTTGGAACCAGAAGATTTAGGTTCAAATTCCAGCTCTGCTACTTATTACATTAATACTAATTTTCAGCTAAATTATAAAATAAATTTTCATCAACTAGTCTGTGATCTCAATCACCAATCTCAACAACACTGGAACACAAGAGTATTCAGAAATTAAATGATAATTGGAATAGTTGGAAAATTCTTGTAACTGGTTTCTATCAGTGCACCAAAAATATGGATATTTTACAAACTAAACCATAAATCAATGTAAGTGCATTTATATTCAATGTACTATAACCTGCTATGGTTGACAAGGTATCAAGGATACACAAAAGTCCCTTTTAGATATAGGTTTCCTAAGCGTTCTGACCATTCTCTAACCTTATAGAGATCTAGAAACTGAAATTTGCTTTATCTAACTCTATACTAAAATAGTTAAAATAAGCACTATGCAAATTCAACACAGGAAAGAGATTTCACATAAATTTTGGCAGAATTTACTTTTGAGGTCTTACCTGGAAACTTCAAAACTGTCTTCCTTTTTTTGGGGGGAGGGAGGAGGTAGACTCGGGAGGGGAGGATGAAGGCCACTTAGGGTTGTTGGCACAACTGGCCTTTCCTCAGAAGAGTTCTGAGAAGGTTTGACATCTCATTTCTTACTCTAAGAAGACAGAAAGAAAAGAAAGGCCCCATACATACCAAAATATTCAAAAGCACTTGGTGTGGTAGCAAAAAACTAGAAACAAAGTAGGTGCTTGTCACTGTAATGGATTATGAATGCATGTCAGTCAAGATGTATAAGAAACAATCAATGAGGATTCAGAGAAACATAGAAGGACTTTCATGAACTGATACATACTGAAGTCAGAACACAATATACAACAAATAAACTACAATAATGTAAACAAAAATGACAAAGGCAGCCAACCAGTCTCAGTCCACGTAGATGTGATGAGACACAAACACACCTCCCACCGCCAAGATTAAAGGGTAGGAGACTGGTTTTATTTCTTTTTGTTACAAGAAGGATTCACAGGAGGAAAGATATATTGTAATGACTGTGGTTCAAAAACAAAAGGCATAAATAAAACTTTTTTTAAAAAAATAACATATAACATCAATTCAAATTATGCTGAAGAAGCAGTTCAGGGGAAAAAAATACCTGGTAGGAGGGTAAACAGAGCTGTTCACAATTCAGAAAAGCCTAAGCAACTGGAGTGATCCAAGGTCTCAAACTAGAGCATGTATTCAAACAGTATGCAGGAATAAACAACACATATAAGAATATTTTTGAAAATTCAAAAACCACATGAAGTGACAACTGCTTCAGGTACTTCAAAAATCTATCAGGGAGAAGAACAAACTCTGGCATTATCTTGATTTCTCCCCAGGAGGTTGAGAGCTTTCCATAACAAGATAAATATCTCATTTTTATAAAGAATGTTATTATTCTATTAGAAACCTTCACAAAACTTTGATCTAAGACTTTCTTAGATCTAAAATCAACCTCAAAAAACCCCTTAAATCTCAAAATTCTTATATTTCATGTAACTGAAAAGTCATAGGATTACTTATTAAATTTAAATGGCATACAGTTTCACTTTTCAAAAATTAAACATCCTGGAAAAATACACACACCATCACACTTAGGGACGAGGTTCCCTGAGTGCTGTTTTTATGAACCACAAATGCTTTTTAAAATATTTGTAACTTAAAGACAAAACAGAAGGGACAATCTATCTAAACAGCTTAACGTGCAAAGAAAGGCTCTGTTGATACAGAAAAGTACGGAAACTACTGAGTTTCACACATCCCCGAGGACAGTGTTCCCTGTAACATTTCAGACACATTCAAAGTCAAGCCATCTTGCTGCTGTCACAGCACTATTCTCTGGATACCATTTTACTTTCAGCTCTAAAACTGTGCTGGTCCCAATATTTCCTGTTGCAAAACACCTTCCTGTGCTAAGCCTGGAGGTGGCCATCTCTCTAAGGTCTTCACAAGGCATTATATATTCACTGTAACTCCTTAACTCTTAGTTCTTTACTATTAACTAATACTGAAGGTGCTAAACATATCAACTGCGTGAACTAATAAAGGCTGCATTAAAGTATGTAAAATACTACAGGTTACAGTAAGAAAAATTTTAACTGCAAAATTCTAAAGTCAAATATATCTAAAGGTAACTATAAAGCACTCTGCAAACCTTAAAGCACTATTTAAATGCTAATTATTATTATAACCTGTGATGTATCCCAGGTTTCTGACTGTGAACTTAAAAAGTTTTTTTGAAATCATCTATTCAGAAATAATCTTTAAAATCTTTCATTTATATAAAGCAGCCAAAGTAAGAAATTATATATCCCTGTCTCCAACCAAAAAATTCAAATATTATTTTGAAACTAATAACTGAATATACTGCTTACAAAGAATATCAGGAAACCTTCCAGTAATTGGTAGACACTTAAATGCTTTTCCATTTTTATGACAATTCAGGTATTTCTTCCCACCTCCCTACCCGCCCCTACCCCAAACTTAAAAGAACTCACCTTTTAAGAATTTTTTTATTGCTTACAGTCCAAAATTGATCCTGCTTCGAAACACAACATGGATTGCCTATTCACAATCCAGTCAATCCACCTCCATTAATGAATTCCACTGGCTCTCTTTCAAGTTGTGCAAGGAGGATGGAGAACAGTAGACAGGGTCAGTCAGCAGAGCCAGTCAGACCTTCGTTCAGAGAAGCATGTGTCGGTCCTAAAGTTGATTTGAGCCTGAAAATAAGATTTTTTTTTCTGCTCCTTTACCAAGTATACTGCCCAGGATTTACTTTACACAGGTAGACCAGATTACATCTGGGTAGCAAAGTGGATCCTAATTGTCACATAATAATCATTACCATTTCACACTGAACAAGCATCTGCAATTTTAACTCTAAAATTTTTTGGCTCTAACCACTTTCATTTTACTATGTTATGTTGATGGAATGAAGGGGTAGGAGAAAACTAGGAAAGAACTGCCAGAATCAGACAAAATCTCTTTAGGCAGATTAGAATAACACTGAAAAAATACTCTAGGTGACCACACTGTCTACTGTCTGAAGTCTCTGGCAAGTCTACTGCCAGTCCAGAAATGGAGAAAAAAATTTCAGTTCCCTTTACACTCACTCTCCCCACCTTTTGCTCGCTTGTGATAAATGACTGCTGTGTGGTCAGTTTTCACTATCAAAACTACTCAATGTGATTACTACAAAAAGAGATTAACTGCTTCTGAAAAGCTACACTAGGGATAAGTAGGAATAAAACAAACAGATAAGTTCCATTTCCAACTTTTACAAGGTTGTAGGAAAAAAGAGATGTTTGAACACAGAAAAAAATGTGAAGGTGATCTGAAGAGGTCGGGAAATGTACAACAGCCTAGAAATTTATTTCTGGAAGATAATATTTCGAGAGAACATGAAGAAAAAATCAAAGTGAAGAAATGAAGCTGAAGGACTTGAGCTGAAAGACAAGGAGTCCAGCTAGAAAGAAAAAAAAAAGATTTGAAAAGGAGCAGACCATAGTAAGGCAAGCTAGGTGTGTGTGCAACAGAGAGGAAAGAAGTAAGAAGCAGCTGCCAAAGCTCAATCAAGACAAAAAGAGGCACAATCACAGACCTGAAGTACTCATCAGGAGGAGTTTGTCTTAACAGTTTGCTAAGGGAAGTGAATGCCAAGACAGACAAAGAATGAGAATCTCACTTCTAGCAAAATATAGAAAGAATTTCACAGTGATCTACACTGGATGGTCAGCTTGTACTTCAGTCACTACCAAGGCAACTAGTGCCTATGCTCCAAGTTCAGTCTAAAGATCCTTGAAGAAAACCTTCTACTTCCTTCCAGATTATCAAAGAACATGAAATGCTCCTTTTAGAAAACAGAAAAGGTTCATCCAGCCTTTCTGGAGAGCAATCTGGAATTATGCCCAAAGGGCTATAAATACTTTCATACCCTTTGATCCAGCAATACCACTCCTAGGGTTATATCCCAAAGAGATCATAGAAATGGGAGAAAGACCCATATGTACAAAAATGTTTATAGCAGCTCTTTTTGTGGTGGCAAAGAACTGGAAATTAAGGGAATGCCCATCAATTGGGAATGGCTGAACAAGTTGTGGTATATGCATGTTATGGAATACTATTGTGCTATAAGAAACGAGGAGCAGACAGTCTTCATATTTACCTGGAGAGGCTTAAAAGAACTGATGCTGAGTGAGAAGAGTAGAACCAGGAGAAATTTGTACACAATTACAGACACAACGTATGTGTGATGACCAACTTTGATAGACTGGACTCTTCTCAGCAATGCAGTGATATAAGTCAATCCCAAAAGACTCATGATGGAGAAATATGTGCATCCAGAGAAAGAACTAGAAAGAACTAAGTTTATATCCAGGTGGAAGCAAAATACCTGATCTTTTCCCTTCTCTTATTTGGTTTTATGTCCTCTTTACCATTTTTCATTCCAGCTGGTACAATCCGTCCTTATAACCTGACTAATGTATAATGTGAAAGTATTTACAGATCCTATACTTGACTATAAGCTGCCATGGGGGGAGGAGGGGGGGGGAGGGGACAAAATGTGAAATTCAAGGAATTGTGGAATTAAATCCTGTAAACTAAAAGGAAACAAATTAATAAAAAAAAATTTAAAAAAAAAGAAAACAGAAAAGGTTCAATGTGAAAACAAAGAAGGCAAAAATGGTGGAAGGCCCACTAAACATTTGGAGCTAATCAACAGAGAGGGAGCTCTTCCCAAAGACTGCACTGGATACTATCAATAGGCAGTATTCAGCTCACACTCCAAGGAATGATGTGGGCCCTGGAGTGACATTAAATATGAACTAAGCACCTAAAGAGGAAGAATAATTGTTAACTCACTGGTTGGGGTTGGGGGGGAAGCAGAGAGGAAGAATGACTCAAACAGGTATATGTCAATTACAAAGAGAGGTGGGGGGGGGGGGGTGTTCCCCCTGGTGGACACCCAAGAATAACAATCTCCCAAAGAACCGTACTAAGCGTTTGATAAATATCTCATTTGATACCTCACAACAACCTTATAAGGTAGATGCTATATATCATCCCTATTTTACAATGGAAAAAACTGACAGCGACAGAGGCTAAGTAACTTGGCCCAGGGTCACACAGTAAATATCTAAGGCTATATATGAACTCAGGTCTTTCTGATTCCAGATCCAGGTTCTATACACACTAACACAGACCTGTTATCCAAATTAACTAATGTGGTACTCTTTCCAGAACCAGAAAGCACCTATGCATTCTTGATTAGTTCAAGTCACCAAGCTGGGGAGAGGGAGAAACATAAGAAAGCTTGTCTTAAAATTCCTGACAAAATTCTAGAATATATCTAGAAAAGGAAGTAGGTCATCACAGAGATCCAGCATGGCTTCATATCAAAATAACTTAACTTCCATTTTTGACCAGGTTATCAAACTATCTATCGAGGCAGATAAGGAGAATGCTATATATAACATACCTAGATGAGGCCGGGGCCAGCACCAGCTAGGTGGTGCTGTAAATAGATCTCCCTGAGTCCAGGCCCAATGCTCTGAGTTCAAATTCAGCCTCAGACACTTCCCTAGCTATGTGATCCTGTGCAAGTAACAACCACTATTTGCCTCATTTCCTCATCTGTAAAATGGAGATACACTAGAGAAGGAAATGCAAACCACTTTTTGACCAAAAAAAACCCCTAGACAAAGTTCATGGGATTACACATGAGTCAGGCACCACTGAACAACACACCCAGATTTTTTTTGCCCCCTCCCCCACCTGTCTCACCCAGATTGTACCAAAGCATTTGATAGATATCAATTTGATAGCTATCTCAATCTTTGTTGTAGTTCAGTTGTTTCCAATTCTCCATGGCCCCATGTGGGGTTCTCTTGGCAGAGATACAGGAAAGGTTTGCCATTTCCTTCTCCAGACCATTTTACAGGTGAGGATACAGTGTTCAACAGGGTTAAGTGACTTGCACAGGGTCACACAGCTAGGATGTGTCTGAGGCCGAATCTGAACTCAGCTCTTTTTGACTCCAGGCCCCATACTGTATCTATTATGCCCCCGAGCACAACTGATAGGCTACTGAGTGTACACAGGAGGGCAACCAGGTTGGTGAAGGATCTGAAATTCCTATCTTATCATCTCAAGATCAATGGGAAAATTTAACCTATAGAAAAGAACACTTAGATGAGACATAGCTATCTTTAAAATACTTGTAATAGTTGATAAATGTTAGAAGGATCCAACTTGGGGCGGCCAGGTGGCTCAGCGAGTAAGAGCACCGGTTCCAGTGTTGGGACGACCTGGAGATCGAATCCCGGGCTCAGACACTCAGCACCACACCCAGAAATAACTGGCCGTGTAACCTTGAGCAAGTTACTTAACCCCAATTGCTTTAAAAAAAAAAAAAAAAGAAGGATCCAACTTGTTCTCCTTAGCCCTAAAGTGCAAAACTGTGGTAGAAGTTATAAAGACATAATAATAATGTAAGAAAAAAATCTGCCAACAGTTAAGAGCTATTCCAAAGTATAACACAATACCTTAGGAGAGAGTTTGTTCTTCCTCAGTGGAGGTCTTAATACAAAGGCTAGATGATCATTTCTCCAGTATGTTGGAGAAGAAAATCTTTTATTGGTATGTGCTGAACTATTTGGTCATGGAAGTCCTTTCCAACTGAAACTCTGTATTTCTCTAAAATAACATCCTTATTCTTCATCCCTCTACCAAGTTACTCACTGAACCTCCTGACCACACCCCTTACTAAAAATGAGAATAAGACCAAAGCAGCATTAACATATGACTTGCAGTAGAAATGATTTAAGGACACTTGGAATATTTCAATTTACTTCTCCACTGTAGTAAAAATGGAAAATAGGAAGCATAACCTGTGGCAGGGCAATAATAATACATGTAATGGAAATGAAACAGTGGAGTAGTAGCAAGGCTGTTTACACATGATCACATTCTCTGCCCTCCATTCCCTCCACAAAATTCTATAAGACCTTTGGATGAAACTGAGGGTACAGCAAGGAGAAAAAAAGAACACAAAGAAGATGTTTATGAACAACACAACTATAACAATGTAAAGGGGGAGGAGAAAAGAACCCCCACTAGCATCATGATGATAAGGAAACCACCACAGAAAATGCAGTGAAATTATAATGATTCAGAGGTAAGACAAACTTGTGGAACACTGAATAGAGTGAGTTTTTTTCAATGTGCTGGTTAGATTTGCTGAACTTTTCTCTCCTTTTGTATTGCTTATCCTAAAGGACAGTTCTGTACAGGAGGAAGAGGAGAATACACTAGAAAATGCAGATGAAGTAAAAACAAGATAAGAAAAGATTATTTTTAAAACTTAGATGAAGTAGGGGCGGCTAGGTGGTACAATGAATAGAGAGCACCAGCCCTAGAGTCAGGAGGACCTGAGTTCAAATCCAGCCTCAGTCACTTAACACAAAAACTAGCCATGTGACCTTGGGCAAGTCACTTAACCCCCTTCCAAAAAAAGGCCCAAAAAAATTAGATTAAGTGAAGGAAATCATGAATGTATTCAAATTCACAATCTATGCCTGTATCTAAGCCTCAAGAAACTGAATTACCAGAAAAATAGTTTTATTTCCTTTCTCTATTCTAGCACCCAATCTGTATCTTTCCTAGTCTACGGTCAATGTTGGTGGGTCACCTGAGAGTACACAAAGCCAAAAGGCATACTAAAGATTCATTCAATGTCCTAACAAGTTTAAACATACCCCAAGATGGGGGGGGGGGGGGCGTCAGGAAATGGAGAGGAGATATATACATGATCCATAATGCCTGCAAAAGCAATATGGCTGATGAAACTAGAGAAACAATGTGCAGTGCCATAGCCAATCTGCTGGATTATAAAACTTCTCCAATGGATCACAATCTGTTTTGCAAACAAGACTATCATTTCTGACCTTTGAAATTCCCAGGGTGTTACACACAGTCAAGTGTTTCACTTGAGATATAATTCCAAAGTACTGACCAAATCTTGTGATGGTTAAAATAAACCAAACTGTAAAGACTTATATGAACTGATGCTGAGTGAAATGAATAGCACCAGAAGAACATTGTACACAGTAACAGCCACACTGTGCAATAACTAACTTTGATAGACTTAGCTCTTCTCAGCAATGCAAAGATCTAAGACAACTCCCCAGAGACTCATGATGGAAAATGGGGTCCACAACCAGAGAAAGAGCTTTGGAGTTTGAATGCAGATGGAAGCAGACTCTTTGCTCTCTTTTTGTTTCTCTTTCATGGTTCCTCCCACTGGTTCTAATTCTTCTTTACAACATGACTAATGTGAAAATATGTTTAATATGAATGTATATGTAGTCTCTATTGGATGTCTTGGGGAGAAAATTTAAAACTCAAAATCTTGTGGAAGTGAATGATGAAAACTAAGAGTAAATTAATTTTTAAAAATAAAACAAACTGGGCAATGTACCGACCAAGTTTTAGGCTTGCAGTGATAACTTTGTGTCACCACACTGTGGCCTTAGTAAATAATGTTCTTGCTCAAAGACATGATCCCCACCACAACCTATCACAACAACCCTAAAGTGGGGCCAGAGACAAAGAGGTCAGCCTGAGAACACTAGTCTTTTCTTTGTAGATATAGCTAAGAAGCTGGAAGGTTGCCACGAGGTTTAGGACGACTTGGCACAAAGCCAAAGGGTAGACAAACCAGTATAAACTGCAAAACAGCAGTTGTTGGAAATGACAGGGAAAAACAGTAGAACAAGGAACAAAATGATGACAGCAGTAGTGACAGAAACAAAGTAGCAGTAGATGACAAAAGCAAAAAGCTCACCAATTCTGTAAATTGAAGGGATCCACAAAGCAATAAAACATTGCACTTAAGTACTAAAAAAAAATTCATTTCCTAGAACTTGAGATACACTCAGTAATACTACTCAGTATGGAAGAGAAAATATTACAGGGACATACTGTCAGAAGCTTTAAACCTAGAAAGCAGAGGGGGTAGACCAAGAAGAATAACAGAAATTCTAAAGGCTTTATAATACTGCCTATTATATACCTGTCGGCCTTCAAAATTAGGTCTGCTTTGTGGAAAATAAAAAAAGTGCACTGGGAAATTCACATAATAGAACCGTAAAGAAAAGTAGCTTTGTATTATATAGCGGAGGGGGGAGGTGTTCTTTTAAACAATTATTTCATCACCCCCAAAAGATCTGGCTTTCTTAACCAAAGTGTCATTATTCTATATGGACATTATTGAGGCTATGAAACTGATGTTTGAGACGGAAAGATTTAGCTACAAAATACATACCAAAATTTGGAAAGCATAAAGAATCAACAAACATTTATTAAGCACCTTTTATTATACTTAACAATCTATCTGTGTTCAGAAGGCTGAGCTAAGCATTGGAAGAAGATAAAGTCTTAGGTAAGATATAGCTAAGAAGTTTACATTCTATCAGAGATGACAGTGAAGACCACCACCAAAACTACTATACAAATCAATAAGCATTTACTGAGCACCTATATTGAAAGTTCTACGATATACAATATTACAAGGTAACACCCCAAGAAAAATTAAATAAGGAATGAAGGGAATAGTTATTACAAATCTGGTAAGCAAGAAAGGCTTCCCTGAGGTGTTATCATTTGAGTTAGTCATTAAAGGATGGGTAGGAGATAAGCAAGCAATGATGGGGTGAGGGCATTCTAAACAATACAATGAAAAAACTACATTGCAGGGACAATAATCTAATAGAAAGCAGTCTGATTTGATTGAAGTATATAGTCCATATAGGATAATATCATAATATGCATATACATACATACATAATAAATAATAAAAAGCAGGAAGTAGAGGGTGGTTCCAGGTTCTAGAATCCTTGAATGTCAAGCAGTGGGATAAGAAGCTAATAGGTAGCCATTAAAGATTTTTTTTTTAAAGGCCTAAGTACTTAAGTGATCAGATCTATGAACAAAAAATTTTATTCTTGTATGAATATAATGGATGGGGAAGGAAGGATAGAGGGAAGGACCAGGAGGTCATGGCTTTAAGACCTGCAGGAAGTTATTGCAATGGTATAGGTGATTAGATAGGGAAAACTGGGTAAATGGATTAAAAATACATTTTGTAATATTTCACATAACAAATTTTCATTTGTGGATAATCAAAATAATTTCATGAATATAATTTTAATGTTAAAAAATTTATTTATTCTAAAGAGAATACCAAGAATTTATTCTAAAGAGAATTGTCTCAAGTCAGAGGTGAGCTGAGCCAATAGACTATACCTTTTATAAATATTTACCTTAAAAAAATGAGATACCAAAGATCCTAATATGTTCTGCATCCATTTAGTCAAGGTATTTAATTGTACTAAATCTGAAAAAGAAAAAATAATATTATCTGACATATTCATTAGTTTCCATGAGTTAAACTATGATCTCTATGAAGACAACCATGATAACTAACAAAGGAATGACAGAAGTGCTGTTCAATTTATTTTTTCTTTTTTGTAGTAAAAATTAAAGAAAAATGGATAACCATGAGTTGATAGCCAAGATAATAAAGGAGACAGCAAGAAAGCCTCTAGCTGCCCTCACTGAATCCAAGTCACCTACATCCTCAAGCACTAAATGAATTTGTAGATGTTGTTATTAAGCCACGATTCATGACATGTGAAAGACTGTGGAGTCTGGGACTAGCAACAAAGGACTAGAAAAGGGCGAGGATCCTTATTTTCAGAAAAAAGAAAGAGTCTGCAAATTATAAGCAAGTGAACTTGACTTTGATTGCTGGGGAAATTCTAGACTGGATCAGATAAAGAGACTATTAGTAAATATCTGAGAAAGAAATAAACGATCACAGAGAGTCAAATATGGCTTTACTAAGGACAGGTCACCCTTACTAATTTAATTTCCTTTCTCTTTTTTTTAACACTGTTCCTAAACTATTAATATAAGAGGAATTCTAATGATACGATTTATTAGCCAGAGTTTGGCTAAAAAGTAATTAATACCAACCATGGCAGACAACTGCAGTGGAATGCTTCAAGAATTTATGGTTGGCCGTGTGCTGAATAACATTTTCTAACAATGACACAGATAAAAATACAGATGATTGACTTAAATTTTAAGATGACACAAAGCTGGAAAGCCAACACTATGTATGGTAAGTCAGGATTCAAAAAGAACTTGAAACACTAGAAAACTCTGTGGAATAGAGATTTTGATATAGATAAAATGAAAAGTCCAATCACGTAGATTCAAAACAAAATCCATTTTCACAAATATAAGATGGTATTAAACAGCAGCCTATGTGAGAAAGAGGAGATTTTAGCAGACTGATTGAAAGCTAAGTGGTTAGCACTGGGATTTGGCAAGCAAAAAAGCCAATAATGACAGCTAACATTTATATAAGAGCAGCTAGGTGGCACAGTGGAGAGAGTAGTAGGCCTAGAGTCAGGAAGACTCCTCTTCCTGAGTTCAAATCCAGCCTCAGACCCTTACCAGCTGGGTGACCCTGGGCAAGTCACTTCACCCTTTTGGCCTCAGTTTCCTCACCTATGAAATGAGATGGAGAAGGAAATGGAAAACCGCTCCAGTATCTTTGCCAAGAAAACCCTAAATGGAGTCACAAAGAGTTGGACATGAATGAACTGGCTAGAGCAAGCATTTCTATGGCACACTGGTTTGTCTGCATCTTTTACATGTTACTTCAGCTGATTCTCAAAGCAACTCTATGAAGTGTTATACTCATTTTAAGATAAAGAAACTGAGGCCTAAGGTAGTGAAGTTCGTTGCTCAAGTTTAGTCACGCAACTAATAAGGGGCAGCCTATCATTGGGGCCTGTCAGCACCTCACACCTGGACTAAGCTAAGGAACTAGTCTCTGCCTCAGGTCTCTCCCCCTCCAATTCATCCTCTATTCTGCTGCAAAAACTGGCCTTCCTAAGGCACAGTACCCCCTTCAATCAATCAACTCCAGTGGCTCACTCTCACTTCTAGAATCAAAGAGAAACTCTTCATTTTGACTTTTAAAGCCCTTTATCATCTGACCTTCCCCCATCCCACCCGCACCTTTCCGGTCTATTCACACCTTACTCAGCTCCAATCACTCTGTGACCCAAGGACCCTAGCCACCTTACTGCCCCTCATCATATCTCCATCTCCAGATCCAAGTTTTTCATTAGCCATCTTCCATGCACAGAAAGCTCTCCCTCCTCTTCTCACCTCCTGGAGAGCTTCCCTGGTAATTTTTAAGTCTCAGCTAAAGTATATCTTAGGCAAAAAAAAAAAAAAAAAAAAAAAAAAACTTTTCCTAGTCCTCTCTTGATTATCTCCAATTTATCATGTCATTCTTACCTAATTGTTTATAGGTTAGGTTATCTCCCCCATTAAATTATGAGCAACTTGAAAGCAGTGCATAGTACCTGACAGGTAAGTGACTAGTATTTATTAAATTGAGTAACTTCCAGAATAATGTAAAGGAAAATGCACTGGAACTGCAATCACGAGCATGTAGGGTTAGATTCTAGCTCTATTTACTTGCCACCTGAGAAAACTTGTCTAAGTCCCTTTACCTCTATGGGCCTCTTTTTCTCTTCAAGTGTTAATCAAGGGGTTGGACTAGACAAAGTTTTAAGGAATCAAGTTTTCTAGGAATCAATTTGTGATCCCTTTGAGGTGATCATTTTTAGTTAAACCTGAGTATGTGCCTGCACAATCATTTTGAACAAATAGTAATTATCTAAATTTTTATTCTCCTTAACCTCTATGCCAACTCCAACCAAAATTTAAATGGTAATTGTAAAGTCAGGTTTAGGGGCGGCTAGGTGGCACAGTGAATATATCACCGGCCCTCGAGTCAAGAGGGCCTGAGTTCAAATCTGGCCTCTGACACTTAACACAAAAACTAGCCGTGTGACCTTGGGCAAGTCACTTAACCCCAATTGCCCTACCTTCCCCTCTCCAAAAATCAAAAACAACAAGGAAAGTCAGGTTTATAGAAGATAAAAAGAGGAAACTGTAAATATACACAATATTTTGATGAGTGAGTGCAAAAACATGTCTGACGTTCTTAAGCTTATCCCTTAAAAATTTATTTTTCTGCTATCTAGTTAAAATATCAAAACTATCATTTACTTGCAAGTATAAAAAAAAACATTAAAGATCTTTTTTTTAATGTAGATAACATTACAAATACTCAGCCTAGAAAATACTACTGTGGCATAACTCCCTCAGGTTTTGCTTAGGTTTTAAATGAAAAATTAGTAAATTAAAAATGTTGTACAGTCTGTTACATGAAGTGGAAATTGTGCAGCTTTTTATACTTACCAGCTCATCAGAAAATGAATCTTTTTCATGTAAATTTTTATTTCTACACCACTTACATTTCCCAAAATAATTCATTCCCATTATTGAGAACCATCCCTTATAACAAATTAAAAGAAAAAAAGTTCAGCGAAACTAACCAAAACATCAACCCAATGTGACATTATACGCAGTATTCCATAGCTTTAGTGCCTAACCTTTCATCTCTCTTCTCTGAGACCAAACTTCATTATTATAATTTCACAACATTAAGTTTCCATTGTTTTCTTCCTTTCATTTACACTGTTGTAGTCAGTGTATTTTGTTTTCCTGGTTATTGACTTCACTGTGTATCCATTCGTATCATTCCATGTACGAGGATGCCTTCCCATGCTTCTCTATACTCATCACATTCATAATCTCTTATAGGGTAGTAATATTCCATTACATGCACGTACCATAATTTGATCATGACTATCTAATTCCAGTAACATGCTACTAGAGAAGGTGCTGCTATAAACACAGAGGTCTGTATAAGACCTTTCTTGATAATCATGAATGGCTTAATGATAACAACGACCTCCATATAACAATGATTATATGTCTAGCAGTGGAATCTCTGGGTCAAAGGATGTGAAAATTTTCAGCTCTTTCCAAGCTTAATTACAAACTACTTCCAGAACTGTTTGTCCAACTCAAAGCTCCACCAAGTATATTAGTATGCCCATCTTTCTGTAAACTTATTTTTAATTCTGGTATAAAATCAGAATAGTATATTCTCATGTGTTTCATAATACTAAAAAGTTAGGACAAGTCAATTTTTAAAAGTTTAAATCTTAAAAAAATTTAAGTAGATTAGTGAAACTTCTAACACAAGCTCTAGAAGGATTGAGAGTAATCCTGGGCACAGTAAACTCTAGAATACAATCTATCAAGGATTCTTATCTGGATAACTTCTGGGGAAGCTAAAAAGCAATTTGGCAGAAAATAGCATATTATCCCAAATACCAGAGTAACTTCCAAGTGGATATACAATTTTAAAATAAAAAGACAGATCCTAAAAATGTTAAAAGTAGAGAAAGAATACCTAAGACAGTTATGGTTGGGAGAGATTTCATAATCAAAGGTTAGTGTTGATCACAGAGCAGCAAGGTGGCACAGTGGATAGGGTGCCTGGCCCGGGGTCTGGCCTCAGACACTTACTAGCTGTATGACCCTGGGTAAGTCACCTAACCCTGTATGCCTTAGTTTTCTCATTTGTTAAATGAGCTAGAGAAGGAAATGGCAAATCACTCCAGTATCTCTGCCAAAAAAACCCCAAAGGGGGTCGAAATAAGTCCAAACCTACTGAACAACAAGAGTTGATAACAAGGGGAGGCTAGGTGGAGCAGTGAGTAAGAGCACCAGCCCCGGAGTCAGGAGGACCCAGGATCGGTTTGGGCCTCAGATACTTAACACCCACACAAAAAAACTAGCTGTGTAACCTTGGACAAGTTACTTAATCCCGATTGCTTTAAAAACATTAAAAAAAAAAAGAGTTGATAACAAAAGACAAGTTCAATTATATAAAATTTTAAAGAAATAAATGCAGCTGGAAAAAGAAGCTAGTGATTGGGGGGGAAAAATCATTGTATCCTGAATCTCTGATAGAATGCTGCCAATGAAGATATGTAGTTAAGTTGCGCAAGTGTAAGATTAGTCCACTTCTGAACAGAAAAAGTTGAAGGATACTAATATTTTTTAAAAGGAATGCAACTAAACAATGAATCAAATCAGTAATAGAAAGGCAAATTAAACCAACTTGGCTTCATCTCAAATCCAGCAAATTAGCAAAGATAATATAAGGATGTACTGATTAGAGGCACCATGGAAAGAGAAACACATTAACACACCTTTGATAGAGCTATGAATCTGTCCAACCACTCTAGAGGTCAATTCAAAAATAAGGGAGAAAAGTTAAGAAACTGTCTATATACACATTCACATCCCCTGACCCAGTGAATCCATTACTGGTACATACCTTAAAAAGGTCAATGAAAGAATGATTTCATGCACATCAAATTGTTTCTTGTAATACCCCCCCAAAAATTAAAAACAAAGTACATGGTCAGAGAGCAGGGAATTGCTCAAGAAATTATGGCATTTTAATAATAAAGGGATAGTGGTTTGCCAAGAACTCGGAGAAACTCTGTATAAAGTGATGTCAAACAAAGAAAACAGAACCAGAGAAGAATATTACAAAATTACAACAATAATACAAATGAGGAGAAAACTAAAAGACATTGTCTAAGGAGAATGCATGGCAGCTGTCAACTTCAGGTATTAAAAAGGGGTAAAGAACTGACTAGACACAAGCGCAAGGCAATAAAATGTTTAGTTTGTAAAGATACAGTTGTCAAACATTAAGAGAAAGATAACATGTGAACAGTTCTGGAAGATATCCGGTCCTCCAAGTGATCCCCCTTCTTTCTAGGCAGACAATGTCACAACATTCTTAGTAATTACAGCCCCAAAGAAAAACTTGCAGGGCCAAGGAAGTCCAGAGGTCCCACAGCCCTACATTCAGCAATTTTATGTCTCTATGGGTCTGCCAGGTACTATGTCACCAGTGCAAAGTGTTTCCTTATCCAAAAAACAAAAAAGCCTTTGTGCTTTAGCAGCCCACATGGTAGGGGCTAGTGGTCAGCTGTATCCCCTAATACTCACATGGTTTATAATTACAGCAGCTTCCCAGGGCCTGTTCCCTTCCTTTCTAATGTGTACAGGCCTGCAGCTTAAATGTTAAAATCAATAATTCAGGGGCAACTAGGTGGCACAGTGAATAGAGCAGCAGCCCTGGAGTCAGGAGGACCTGAGTTCAAACCCAGCCTCAGACACTTAACACAAAAAACTAGCCGTGTGACCTTGGGCAAGTCACTTAACCCCAATTGTCCTACCTTCCCCCCTCCAAAAAAAAAGCAAAAAAATAAATCAATAACTCACTCCAAGACAACATGTTAGAACATATTTCATTACTCTTGGCACAGGGGTGGTAGACTATGAGTAGCATGTGCTATATAGTACTCTGTCAATTGCAGTTATTAGATTATCATGATTTAACTAATTTAATCAATAAGCATTTATCTGCTAGATCACTTATTTGTTAAGAGCAGAGAATACAAGGAAAAAGATAAAAAAAAATACCTGCTCTCAAGAAGCTTCCATTCTGTCTAGGAAAATATCTCATATTCCCTCCTTCTCTTCTCTGACCCTGCTACCCCCCACCCCCATGGTACAGGCCTTCATTACCTCACACGTGAACTGCTGCAATAAGCTGGTGGCTGGTCTCCCTTCAAGACTCTCCCAGCTCCAGTCCAACCTATGTTCTGAAAAGTGATGTTCCTAAAAGTCAAACCATGTCACCCTCCCAATAAACTCCAATAATACCTATCACCTACAAGATAAAATGCAAGATGCCCCAAAGTCTCAGTGCAGTGTCAAGCTAAAATTCAGGGGCACCATGTGTTTTTCGTGTCTTTGGGTTTTAAGCCCTTCATAACCTGATCCCTTCCTACCTTTCCAGTCTCCTTATACCTCCAGGGGTGGGGAACCTAAGGCCTTGAAGCTACAAGTGGTGCTCTAGGTCCTCAACTGTGGCCCTCTGACTGAATTCAAACTTCACAGGACAAATCCCCTTAATAAAAAGATTTGTTCTGTAAAAACTATTCTCCTGGATGTTCCTCTTACATTACCCTCCAGCTCCTCTCTGTGTGTCTCTCTGTCTCTCTCTGTCACACACACACACACACACACACACACACACCTCTTGTATATGTATAGTTTTCTGCATGTTGTCTATTCCCTTAGAACAAGGAATTTTTGCCTTTCTTTATAGCCCCAGCACTTTAGCACTGTGTCTAACAGCACATGGTAAGTGATTAATAATTACTTGTTGATTTGACTACAAATTAGAGGTTTCTACAGAATAACACAATCAATCCAAACAAAAAATATATACAGGAAAGCAAAACAATCTTTGGATAAGTCAACTGAGAACACACAAATCCAATCTAACATCTATTTTGTCAAAAACTACAATGGAAAAAAATAAAGGATAAAATATTAATACATTTCCTGCATTTATCAACTAGTTAAGCTAAAATTATTAAAATAATAAAAGGACAGGATAACAAAGATGTGTAGCTGCCTACAAATTTAACATTAAAATACAAACATTGTGAAACAACCATCCTAATGTGGTAGATAATAGGGTGAACTGCGGAGTTTTCAATCTAGCCAACCTTGTTATTTTTCTTTAGCCTTCTCACACTTCATATTTATAGAACCTACTGCAAACTGCAAGAAAAGGTTGCCATCAGGTTGTCAAACATAATGTTTCATTATTTGCTCAACAGAAATGTTACAATTGAATACTAACACGTCCAACATATTTTAGTTTCAATAATTTCTTAAAATACACTATAAATTTCAAAGATATTGTTTACATAGAATATTAATTCAGCAAGTCTTTTGTGACTGAAACTTTCATGTTCCATAATGTGCCTTTCATTCTCTTACTTTTTCATGCTAAGGTAAAAAAAGCCTTAAAAGGATAGCAGTATCTCTTCCCTTCAGACATGTGGGGGATGGATGAGAAGACAAAATAAATGTTAGACTGAATTTAGAATAGTATTAGTTGGATGGTGCAAAAGTTCTGATTTCCTAGCTTCAGAAAAGCTTACAAAGCATATATAGTTCTTAGAGGGGAGTTAAAAAGCTATTCTCTCACAGATTTAAAGTTATTAATGTTTTTTCACAACCTTCATCAGTAAATATTTTAACTACCACCAATATCATTTGAAAAAAATTCCATATCAAATAACTATACAATTCTATTTCAATATTCAAACTTTTGATACATTAAGTAATTAGAACAGGCTTTTCAAATTCTGAATTTTAGATCATCTATAGCATATATTGTAGTAATTTAAAACTTTAGGAGATGTTTTACAAAGTTTTAACATTCTTATCTTTCACTAAACAAATGCCAAAATCTCACTGGCTAAAACGAGGTTACTTACCTCTGAAGTAAAGCACCCCAAAACTATGTCTACTCATAAAACCACATTCAGAATCAAATGCCACACTATGTAACACTGAAATACTTAAAAAGAGTCTGGATGACATGAACAGTGCCTAGAAGCTACTACAAAAGCTCTCAAAGCCAGCTATATAAGGAGGCAATCCAAGACCTTCTCCAGCTACTTCCTGGCTCTCTGCCCAGAGAATACTGTACAACACAAAGAATCAGACAATTCTTATCATCTCTGCAAGCAATTCACTCTGAATTCTAAATGAAAGTAACCTAGTAATCTTCATCAAGTTAACTTCCCACAAGTTACTATCACTAAAAACTAACAAGTACAATTCCTCTGGGGTTGGCCTAAGCAGCAATCCAGAGAAACAAAAAGGCTAAGCTACCATATAACATCATCTGATTTGTACCACATTCATACAGCAATGCCAAACAAGGACAGAACACTAAGAGACCCAAGCACCTCCTCCCTCTACTAAACTGAAAATAAATATGCCATGGAGGCTGACAATTTAGAAAGAAAAATACAAATATACTTTAATAACAATTAACTGAATATATAGTAGGTATCCCCCCCCAAAAGGATAGCTTGATAAGGATTCCTCAGAAATAAGCTTTTTCAAAAGATAGCTCTAGATTTAATGAGCAGATAACACAAGTCCCATCAACCACCTCACCACAATATCTCAACAGAAAAAGCAAATAGGAAAGGGAGTTTACTTATGCTCACAGCTGAGAGGCAATTTCCTCTCACATGCTCCCTTTAGGTACAGATATACTGGTTAAGTTTTTACTTTAAGTCAATTAACAAAATTCCTACATAATATAATAACCACAATGTCAGCTAGGGTTTATTAAGTCCCTTGCCCAACAAGGTATTATGGTTAAAGAAAATATTACTAGTTATTACATAAACTCATCACCAAAGTCATAATCTGGTGTGTCACTGGTATGGCAGAGACTCTAGGCTTCTAAATGTTAGGCCAGTAAAGCACGAGCTATAAGAAATTTCTACA
Source organism: Petaurus breviceps papuanus (assembly GCF_028583685.1). Taxonomy (NCBI): domain Eukaryota; kingdom Metazoa; phylum Chordata; class Mammalia; order Diprotodontia; family Petauridae; genus Petaurus; species Petaurus breviceps. The sequence continues at coordinate 33,886,430 of NW_027185850.1, read as the reverse complement.
CCAACCAGGAAAGACAACCACCCAGAGTCAGAAGGACTAATCTTAAAAAGGGTCAACCACTTACTGAATTTATCTGACCCCAGTAACAAACAGAAGATTAAAATTACAAAGGGATTGTAATCTGACTGATGGAAGAAGTACCTCACCAATTAAATCTCAGATCTTCAAAATATATGCCATACAAAATTACCAACCAGATAACACAATCCATACATAAGCAATGTAATTTATTTTGTTTGATGATTCAGAAGGATTTTGAAATACCTTAAGATCATTATGATCATCAATTAGTAACATTCTTTTTTAAAAAAAGAAAAAATTCACCAAATTTGTTGATTGTATAGAATTCAGCCATTCCTAAGAGTAAAGATATACCGTGTTTCCCCGATAATAAGACCTATCCCGAAAATAAGCCCTCCCCTTACTGTGTAAGATTCCTCTAAAATAAGCCCTCCCCCGAAAATAAGCCCTATTGAGATTGCTACTGTAGTGAAGGTGATCCCCTGCGCTTACACGCTACATTACGCTACCCTCTGCATGCACCGTCCCCGTCCCCCCCCCGTGAAACGCACACCGCGCTCCGAGCTGCATCCAATCAGAGCTGCAGCAGTGAGCGCGTCATCCTGTTCTTCCCCAGTGATTTGCTTATTGAATAAAGGTACATTTTTTTGTTCACATTTACCTGTTTATTAAAATTGCTATCAATGTTCATTAAAATAAGCCCTCCTCTGAAAATAAGCCCTCTGGTGTTTTTCTGTCTAAAAAAAAATTTAATAAGACAGTGTCTTATTATCGGGGAAACACGGGGGTAGAGTTGGAAGAGACAGATCTTAAGGTAACATTATCCAACCCTCTCATTTTGGTTGTTTTGAAACTGAGGAACAGAGTAGCTTAAGTAACTTGCCCAGGGTCTCACAGAGGTCACAGAGCTGAGATTCAAATCCAAGTCATCTCATTTCAAACAAGCATTTCACCCACTAGACTATGCTGCCTCTTTTCCAGTGTACAGAACACACTGAAATCACTAAGTAGAGACAGTCAATAGTTGTGAAAGTTCCTCCAATGTTTCTCCCAATTTTCATCTCCACTTACTGCTCAATGCTTCTCCCGAAACTCACTTTCTGAACAAAAGAGAAAGATCATACATACACAGACGTGTAAAATACACACGCGGATATAATGCCATGCCAAATGATGACAGTTAAAGGAACTAAGGATGTTTAACCTCAAAAGGGGCGGGGGGGGCACAAGTGGGGTCCTGAAGTACAGATATCAAACAGAAAAGGGAATGGACTTTTTCTGCTTTTTTATCTCAAGTCTCACCTTTCACCAACTCCTCAGTCCCAAAACTGCCAAAGTGATACTCTTTATTTTTTGAACCATAAGAAATGAAACAGATGGTTTCAGAGAAACTTGGAAAGACCTATGTATGAAATGATGAAATAATGAAATAAACAGAATTAGGAGCACAATTTTTTACAACATTAACATATTTAAAAAGAAACTCTCAGAGAGTTGAGAAACACAGTGCCAATAGATATCTATTTTGTTTTTTAAGAGATTCAGAATGATTTCACTTGAGATAAGGAAAACTCCCAATCAAGAAATTCCCTTTACCAATACAGAGGGGAACCTGCTCTATAGCTTACATTCTTAAAGTGTAGAAGGTATCAAACAGTTAAGTACCTAACCTGGATTGCTAAAGAGGCCTCAAAACCCACATGCCCTGGCTCTGCCATACAACCTCTCAATGTGGTCAAAGAAAAGAGAATCAAGAAGACAAAATTTGGAGGCAGCTAATAATCCATTATGTTTTTAAATCTACTTGTCTCTTTCAATACACTCTCAAAATCATAATCAACCTTAATTTCCTCATTCTTCCTCACTCCACATATCTAATCTGCTACAACATTTTACTTCTAGATCGTTTCTTGCATCCATCCTCTTCTTTCCATTCACTAATTACCAGCCTCACTTAGGCCTTATTAATTCTAGCCTTGACAGTATCAAAAGTACCCTAATTGGGTGCCAGGGCTCACATCCTTCCCTTCTCTAAGGTATTCTCCACACAACTGTCAAAGAGCTATTCCTAAAGCACAGGACTGACTGCTCAAAAATTCTATTTCCCACTCCAATTGTCACTGGCTGCCCCCATTCCTGGAATGCTCTCCCTTCTCATCTGCATTTCCTGGCTTCCTTCAAGTTTTTGCTAAACCCTACATTCTACAAGAAGCCTTTCCTGACCCCGTTTAGTGTCAGTGCTTTCTCTGTGTTTATCTTTCATTTATCCTGTCTAAAGCTTGTTTGTACATAGCTGTTTGCATGTTGTCTCTCCCATTAGACTGTGAGCTCCTTGAGAGCAGGACTATTTTTTGCCTCTCTTTAAATTCCCAGTTATTTCCTAGTGTGTGGTAAATAGAAAATACCTAATAAATGCTTGTTGACTAAGTTTTTCTTCCCCTCACCCCCACTTAATAGTATTGTATTTCTGCCAATTACATGTAAAGATAGTTTTCAACATTCGTTTTTATAATATTTTTGAGTTCCAAATTTTTCTCCCTCCCCGAGACAACAAGCAACCTGATATAGGTTAAACATATTTCCACATTTTGACTAAAATTTTTTTGATGTATTGATTTTACTGATTTTTTATACATCTTTTCTTTTTAAAAATTCTTTCTTATAAGAGATGCCTGAGAGGGTAAAGAGGAAGAGACAGAGTAAAATCTAAGCGATTTTAAAAACAAAAGATACATTAAAAAAAAAGAGGCATTGGAGTCAAGAGAAAATGACTACAAGACAATCACAGAATTTAGGATTAAAAGTCACTTCAGAGAGATCTACTAGTCTAAAGTTTATTTCACAAAGGACGGAAACTGAGATAGGGAGAGTTAAATGAGTTGGCTAAGGTCAGAGGGTTAGAAACAAAACCTGGAATAAAACTCAGAATGCCTGTCACCTATCTCAGTACAGCCCTACAGATTCTTTCTTCAACTGGACAGCCTATCAAATGTGTCCTCCTGCCCATTCCCAGAATTCTCCCTACAACAATTTCTCCTTCCACAGAATCAGAGATGAAAAAGACGTAAGACATTACCTTGTCTAAACTTTTCATTTTATGGATGAAATAGCCAAGTTTCCTAAGTTTTGGATCCGGCTTCTCCTTGATATCCAGGCTCCTTGTTTCTCGAGAAGTTTGACTTCAATATTTTAGTGTTGAGTTAAAAACAGCAAGCAAAGCTAATAGCTGATCATTCATTCACATCTAGGGACAATCACTGAAGTTCAATGGTACCAACATTCAAATTACCTTCTTCCCAAGGGTTCTATGAATCTAATACCATTCTGTCTGCCCACCTTTCTGATCTTTCTCTCCCTCCTCATATCCCTCCCCTCTTGAATGTGGACTCTTTCTGGTATCATGGGTTCTGGAAAGCTGCCTTATCTAGCCCTGAACTAAGCCTCAAATTCCCCTCCACCATGCCTAAAGACCTCCCTCCCTTTCTAAATTCCCTTTGTTTTGTCTTCTTCCATTAGAATATAAATTCTTTAAGGGGTGGAAGCATCTTGCTTGCTTCTATTTGTATCTCCAATGCCTACCAGTGACTGGGACATGGTAAATACTCAAATTTTGGTGTTCCAAGATTTAGTTGTTGTCGATCCACTCCACCAAAAATCTTCATCCACTTCAATAGTTTCATTATCACCTCTATTCAGATGCCTTCCAATTCTACCAGTCGGACCTTTTCTCTGCCAAGCTCAAGTCATACATTTTAAACTCTCCCAAGAATGTTCCCATCTTGCCATTACCTGAAATCTATCTGAGAATCTGTGTGGGTAATAAAGTAGGAAAGAAAAGAGCACTGGACATGGAGTCAGCAGATGTGGGTTCAAACCCTGACTGAAATTTACTAGTTGTATGACTAAGAAAATCACAATCGGTCTCAATTTCTCCATCTGTTAGAGAGGAGTTATATTTGAATAACTACACCTCACAGGGTTGTTGTAAGGAAGCCATTCTGTAAACCTAAGTTAAACATTTTAACAGCATATGTTGTATGCAAGCAACATTTAAGAAATATCCATTAAATGAGTTTATCTTTCTGGCCTTTAGTTTGCCCTCTTGACTTCCCATCTGTCAAAGAACGTCCAACACAACCTCCAATTCTTCCTCCTACTTGCTCTCCAATTAGTCACCAAATCCTGCCTATTCCTTTTTTGAAAAGTTGCATCATCTCTTTCTCTCCATTCTTTTTACCACTTTTTCAACTAAATCTGGGCTAATGTAACAATAACCTTCTAAATATGAGACATCAAACTCAAATAGAAATAGGGTCTCTAAACTGTACAGAAGGATCCCTATGGATGCATATTGACCAGGAAAACCACACATTAACATTATCCGTGCTTTACTATATTTTTATTTTGTTAAATATTTCCCAATTACATTTTACTGTTTTTTTTGGCTGCACTCAGGAATGTTGAGGGGCTGCAGGAGTATTGAGGGCTTTGTCTGACACCTCTGTTCTAAATAGTTTTTATATCCCAGCCTTTCCTCCAATCTAATCCATCCTACAAACTGCTACTAACTAGATTGATCTTCCTAAAACATCACTTAGATTATTTCATTTCCTTGTTAAAAAATCCTCTGTAACTTCCTACTACCTAGTAATTAAGACCAATTTCCTTAGCCTAGCATTCAAAATCCTCCACAGTCTTCCTTCTACCTTTCCACCTCTATCTATCCTCCCACTCTTATCTCTGGATATATTATTCTTCATCCCAGTATTTCCTGGGTACAGCCATCTCCCATCTCCCTATTCAAATCCTATCCATCCTCCAAGGGTCAGTTAAAATTCCATTTCCTCCACAAAGTCTTTTCTACTCCCCTCCCTTGATTGTAGGGCTGTAGTACTGTCCGTACCATTCATTTGGTACTTCTAAAGTACTGCCTAGTTAGTTTTCTCAGGTGCATCTTCTCTCTCAAGATTCTGAGCTCTAGGAGAACCCCACACAGTTAGATGATCCTCAATAAATAATTGCTGAATGACACAATTCAGGATAAAAATAGTTTACCAGTAGTCTGATTTTCTTCCTTTAAAATCTAAGAATTGGGGCAGCTAGGTGGCGAAGTAAATAGAGCACTGGCCCTGGAGTCAGGAGGACCTGAGTTCAAATTTGATCTCAGACACTTAACACAAAAACTAGCCGTGTGACCTTGGGCAAGTCACTTAACCCCAATTGCCCTCCAAAAAGCAAAAACAAACCCCCAAAAACCAACCAAACAAAAAGAAAATCTAAGAATTTAATGGCCACTATTATCACATTTATAATAACTATGAGTCAACAGTTTGATAAATTAGTTTAATTTTTCAGTGCCATATCAAAATACCAGAGTTACTTTATACAACTAGAAAAAAAAATAACAAAATTGAGCTCCAATATAAGGTCAAGCATCTCAAAGGAAATAAAGAAAAAGGGTGGGAAGTAAGAGGGCCTACCAGGACAAGATCTCATGATAACAATCATTAAAAAAAACTGGTACTGATTTTTTTTAAGTAAAAAAAAAGATCAGTGGAGCAGATTAGGTATACAATATACAAAAGCAAAAGAACATAGAAACAAAGGACCCAATCACTGGCATAAAGATTCACTTTTCAATAAAAACTCCTAGGAAAATAAAATTAGGTTTAGACCAACCACATACCACAGTAAGCTCCAAACTGATACAAAACTCAGACACAAAGGTCACACTATAAACAAATTAGAAGCAGGAAAGCAAGCATCTTTAACAACTATGGATGGGTCAAAATTATTGACCAAGCCAAGAGAAAAAGAAGTAAAATAGGGCAACTTTGGTTACACAAAACTGAAAAGCTTTTGCACTAAATCCATGTTCTTAAAATTAGAAGGTAAATAGTTAACTGGGAGAAAAAAATAATTGCACCAAGTTCCCTCCATAAAGGTCTGATATCCAAGATATGGAGTGGAATCAATTCTCTAAAAGATAAGTTTATCAAAAGACATGAATAGAAGATTTCAAAGGGGAAAAAAATACAAGCTAAGGACAACTATATGGAAAAATATTCTGTATCACTAAAAGAGAAATTCAAATCAAAACAATTCAGGCTCTTCCTCACAATCATCTGATTAACAAAGATGACAAAAAAGGAAATTAAAACATTACATGGTATGTGGGAGGAAGACAACTGCTGGTGGAGCTGTAAACTGCTTCTGCCATTATGGAAAGAAATTTGTTAACTACACACCAAAAGTGATTAAACTATGCCCAAAATTTGACCCGAAGATACCATTACCAGACCCAAACCCAAAAAGATCAAAGAAAGAAGAAAAAGAGCCAAAGGAACAAAATATGTGCACAGCAGCACTTTTTGTCATAGCAAAGGTAGGTAAACCAAGAGGGTGCCTATCAAATGGGAAAAGGCTAATAAACAAATTATGGTATGGTAAAATGTACAGTTTCAGAAAAATCTAGGAAGACTTGCATGGAATGAGGTAGACCAAATTAAGCTGAATCAAGAGAACTATATAATCAATGGTTTCAACACTGTAAAGAAAAAAACATTTAAAAAACTATTACCAGAAAACTAATGAAGCATACCGCAAGCCTCTTAGCATAGAGGTGAGTCACCAGAGGTACAAAAGAAGCCATCCATGCATCTTCAGACAGTTAATGTATCAATATTTTTGTTTGGCTATGTTTGGTTCCAAGGTAAGTGTTTTATTTTTTTGTTGGGAGTGCTGGGGGTGGGAAAGAATGCTGATGAAGCATTAAACATACACAGAAAAAAAATTTTTCAGAGGAAGACAAAAAAAAGGACAGTCTTAAAACAATGTTATAATTAAGTCATAACAGGAAATTATATACTTGGTTTTTTTAGTGCAAACTGCATGTACATAATAGATTCACGGTTTTTATATTATCAAAAAAAAGTATAGCATGGTAGATAACCAAAGAATTTTATCTCAGACTGCACTGAGAAGCATAGTTTTGAGGACTAGGGAAGTGATAATCCCACTGTAATCTACCCTCATCAGACAACATCTCCGATATTGTGTGAAGCTCTGGGCATCATTTTAGGAATCAAATTTGATAAGCAGAAGAATGTGCAGAGGACCATTACCCAAATGGTATAGGGATGATGCCTGGAGAAAGTGTAGCTTTGTTTGTTTTGTTTTGTTTTGTTTTTTGTCTGCAAAAGAGAAGATTTGAGGGAGGGGGAAGGAAGATAAGAGATGATGCACATGTATTTGCAAGATATGAGGAGAAAGGATTAGACTTATTCCTCTCAGCCCCAAAAAGTGGAATTCAAAGCAACTCTTCAATTTCAGGAGAGTTAGTGTAAAGGAGAATTCCTTAACCATCAGAAGTATGCAGAAGTGGGAAGGGTTATGTTAGGAGGCAGTGGGCACCCCTTCACTAGAGGTTTTGCATCAAAGGTCATTTGTCTAGTATGTAGCAGAGGGAATTCTTGTTCTAAACTAGATGACCTGTGAAGTTTCTTCCAACTGAAATTCTCTGAACTAAACAGCTAAGAGATTAAACAAAGTTCATGATATATCAAAGTATAAAAATACCCAATAAAGTTTTTTTCAAATGAGCAAATTTTCAAAATTTCAGTGCTATTCAATTTTAGTTATATTTTACCCCCTGAATAGATGACATGGGAAAGCCTCAAATCATAAAGAGTATCAGATCTGATTTAGTATTTTTCTTCCCTTTCTGCACTATAATAAAGCAAAACAACCTTCATTTTAGTCAGTGGCCTTGCACCAATTCAACAACCAAGACAAAGGTTCTTCTATAACCCTATGAATAAACAAAGTGCATTTAAAAAAATGACATCTTAAAACAAATATACTGAGAACTGGAACAGCAAATAACTATCATTTTTGAAAATTAATCTTCAGACTTAATTAAATTCTCATTGGCAGCTTTTTATAGTTTAGTCAAAAAGTTTGAGAGGTCATTTGTTTTGGGGGTTTTGGGGGGAGGGGGGTTCTTTATAAAAAGACAGACACAGAGATAATGCAGTCTCTGTGTCAAGTACACATACACAGAAAAACATGGCCAAGTCAGGGAAGTGCCATTTGAGGAAAATCTTCTATTTGAATCACAGTACCTGCTGGGTAGAAGTTTTGTATGTAATCTACAGAACAACTGAGGTGTACATGTATTAATGGCATTAGATCTCCACCACTGGAAGGGACACCAACACATTAAGGAGATGAACATCTGGAAGTATGTATTCAGGATCCCCTTATGATCTCAGTAGAATATAGTAAATCAGTGGGAATCAGTCATGTTTTTTCAACATATTTCACATGATAAATTCATCTAAGAACTGAGAAAAATGGATTAGATTACACAGATTATGTCAGCACTTCTGAAGAACAAGAATGAGAGTCATTCCTACATTTTCTTCAAAAACCTAAATCAAGAAGTTTGAATGATGATGAAATAGGAAAAATACATATTAGGGAGAAAAGCCACCATGGAGGACAAGATTAGAATTTTAACCTTTTAAAAAATAGCTAAACTTGAAGTAGACATGGAGGCATTTGAGTTTTTTAAAAATTGAGTTTCAAAAAGGTATTATTTTTTTGCTTGTAAAGTTATTAAGTCTTAAAAAAATAATAATACACATGCTGACTAGTCTATATTTCCATAGGATTTAAATATGTTCCCAACCAATTTCAATCTTGCCATAAACTAAAGTAAGTTCTTGATCAAGATGCATTTGTGCCTTTTAACATGATTAGGGTTCAAGAAAAATAAAATTATACATCATTATGTATATGTAAAACATAAGTCAATTTCCAGATGATCCCACAGTTTCATATGCTTCCAAATATGGATGGGGGGAGGGGGTTAGAGAATAATAAAGACAATAATAATGGTGGAATAAAGATTAGAATGTTTAAGGAGGGGAGAAATACAAATCACCTAAGAAACTCAAGGTTTGCCTTCCTAATGGCTAAACCTGTATGCTGTTCTTTAAAATTTGCAAAGTGATACTACATATGCATAGATACATCTTATTTGAGTCCATTTATTCTTGCTGTCTACCTACCCACTCCCTCCAAAAAATAAAAAAAAAGATGCCAACAACCACCCTTCTCATTTTTCCTCCCTATCCCCAATATAATGCTCTTACTGGATCTATTTCTTTTTTCCTAGATTCTCTTAAATGCCAAAAGTAGTACTCTCCGTTTAAGAGAACAAAATCAGAACCTCTCCACAATCACTTCAGAGATTCTGATGCAAATATGCAATTTCAAATAGTAAATGTAACAACTGGCAGGTAAGTTAGACACCCAACCTACCCAATAACCCCAGGAAACAAAGAGAAGTGAGATATCACCTCCCAGACACCATTTTTTTAGGGCTTCCATTACTCATAAAGGTCTGTGTCCCACTAGCTCTAGATCTCATGACTCAGTAGTTTAAAACAACAACAAAACAAAAACATGTTATTGTTTCAACTAGCCAGAGCTAGGTAAACTAATATTAGAAACAGGGACCTAATCTAATGCACCCCCTTTGTCCTCCAGCAGTTCCACTACCAAGCTACATAGAGGACCTCCTCACCTCATTCATACCTGGACTACTACTTATGGTATTTGCCCACTGATTAGTTTCCCTACCTCAAGTCTCTCCTTACTCCAGGTCCATCTTCCACTGAAGTTTCCAAAAGAGCATATGGCTCTGGCTCTCTCTCTCTCTCTGTCACTTCAAATATGAATCCTTAGGTTTGGCATTCAAAAATCCTTCACAACCTGGACCCCTCCTAACCTTTCCAATCTTCACCCACCTTACTCCCTTCACCTATTTCACCCCCTCACCCCACAGGTATAATGCAGATCCAGTGACATTGGCCTCCTTGCTGTTCTTTGCACAAACCACCTTATCTCCATACTTCAGTCATTTTCACTGGATCTCCTCCATGCCTGCAATATACTCCCATTACCCACTCCAGGCTTGTCTTCCTTCAGGTCTTAACTAAAATTCCATCTTCTAAGAGAAGCTTTTCCTGCTAGTGACTTTCCACTATCAATTATCTCCCATTTATCCACTCTACAGTTTGCCTGTGCAGTTATTAGCATGTGTTCTTCCCCCATTAAAATGGGAGCTCCAGGGCAAAGGCTGCAGCCTTTCTTTGTATCCCTAGTGCTTAGCAAGGTGCCAGGCAGAGTGCAGGTGCTTAATACTTATTTACTGAATGACTTAACCACTTGGAACTATTAGCATGACTTTAGGCACTTAACTTGCCCAGGCACAGGTTTCCTCAACCATAAAAACAAAAGTGCTTCCTCACTCAGAATATCCATCCCCTCTAGGCTCTGCTTCAGACTTTCCCCAGTTCATTTAGAAATGGATCCCTGTGCTTGAATACTGAGTTAGAAAATCACAAATGACAGTTTCTATATTGTATTATATTTTTATTTATTTTGTTAATTCCCCAGTGATGTTTTAATCTGGTTCAGAGATCTAGGTTATGCCTCAGACAGTCTCCACCTGGACCTTCCTTCAGTGCCTGAGCCCTCCTTACTCTGGAGTCATATTGGGGGTGTCAAGCCCACCCCTTCGCCCACGGAAGTAAGGTCCAGATTGAGAATGTTTTTATATTCAGGGCTCTGCACATAGTAAGTGCTTAACAATGCTTTATTACATTTATTACTCATGGACACAAATAACTGGAATATGCCAATTTTTAAAGCTTGAAAATATATATGCCATATATACATATGTATGTATGTATGTAGGTGTGTGTATCAGCTCTAACAACTACAAAACTAAGATAATTAAAATCACCTGATAAAATCATGGGCAGAGAAACTTGAGAAAAATGAAATAAATCAAAAGATTGTCCTAACTAAAGAATTTGTGCAATATAAGTTTAACTGCTCTTGCTCAATGTGGCTGGCTCAAAAAAAAAAAAGAATGGAATTCTATATGCCACAGAAAATGACTGTTAATGTGATTTTCTAACAGCTATTATATCAATCAACATTTATTAAACATCTACTATATGCCAGGGCAGGTGTTAGATAGACACTAGGGATACAAAGACAAAGTCAACCAGTCCCAGCGTTCCAGGAACTTACCATCTACTGGATGAGGCAGTAAGTACATAATCAGTATATACAAGTGATTTGAGTCACTAGCAATTGAAAGGAACAGTAAAAAGCTTTATGTAGAAGGTGGCCTTGTAGAAGGTCTTGAGGAAAACTGGATTCTAAGAGGAGGCCTAAAGAAGGAAATGAGTTAGACATAGGGGTCACAGTCAATGCAAAGGCACAGAAATGGAGAGTGCAGTATGAATAACTAAGACCAGTTTGGCTACCAAGGGTGGAGAACCTGCCTCTAATGCCACATGTGGGTTTGGCCTTCTGAGTCCAAGTTTTGCAGAAAAAAATCTTTTAATAAGGAGATTTGTTCTGTGAAGTTTGGATTCAGTCAAAGGGCCAAACTGGAGGGCCTAGAGAGCCACATGTGGCCTTGAAGCCACAGGTTCCTCACCCCTGGGTTAAACCATATTGTGCAAGTAGAAGAATAAGAGAATAAGGACTAAAGTGTAGGTTGGAGTGAGATTATGAAGGGCTTTTGCTTCTAGAGGTAACAGGGAACACTTAAGTTAATTAAATAAGAGTGACCAACCTACATTTTTAGAAAAATCATTTAAGTCTATCACTTAGATTTCCCCCAACAGAAGTACTTAACTAGCTCCAATTTATATTCCTTAAAACTACCCATCAAAAATGAAAAACAAGAAAAAGAGTAAATCTAGAACACTCAAGGTGAAATATGCACATTATTGAATTTTTATTCATTTTGACACTTTATTTCCAGGTTCCACAATTGAGCTGGTTTTTAGCCTATCTCCAACTAATTTTATTACTCTACAGCTGACTTGGTGACTAGTAACTTTTAACTTAATTAGGCTGTTCCTTAGATAACATACAGTCTTCTAGGAGGCTTCTGTGGAATTCTGAGCCTTGCAAACCTTAAGGCTCTAATAAGTTGTTCTAAGACAAATCTTTAAGAATACCAAAGTTCATCTTCACACAACAATGAAATTTCAGAAAAAAACTTTAAAGGAAGTTGTATACATAAGCAACTAAAAACTGAAGCCACTGGCAACTCCCTAGAGCTTGGGAGTATAAACTGCAAGTGTCAGTGACCTGAATCCAGGGCTTCTACTAAATCCAGTGTGAATGCCTCTACACTGGGGCTCCTCTATACAAGAAGGATTTCATACATGATAATTTAGTCAAACATTTTGAGAAGTCAGAATTACATATGAAATATTATATTGTTGTCTATTATACGTAAAATAGTATCTGAATGTTCTGCTTAGAAAGCTTTTTAAAAGTAATCACAAAAAGCAAACTTTTAAAGGTTTCAATTTTGTCTACGGCCCCATTTTCATCAGTTTAAGAGTATTACATGCCAAGTATGGTTTCCTGTAATTGTCTCCCTAGAAATAGTTTCACAGGTGGAAATTTCATTTTTAAGTCACAGAAACATGGAATGTATAGAAAGAGTACTGACAGGCAAGATGATAAAGACACAAGTTCTCTAAAATCCAATGGTGTCAGGCTCAAAACAGAAACCAATCCCCGTGGGTGGCTGACTTAGAAAACTACAAATTAGCATTATCTAAGTCGTACTGCATGCCTATATTATTAAACATTTCCCAATTAAATTTTAATGCTGGCGCATTGTAGCTGTAAGGGCAGAGAGTGAGCTTGACACCTCTGGGAGATATTCTCTCTACCACTAAATGGTTCTAAGGCCGTGGCAATCAATCAGTAAACACTTTGGTTATCAGCTTCCTCACCTTTAAAATGTGGGGGTGAGGCTATAATTACCTATTTCTAAAAGCCTTTTAATTCTTCGATTCCTTTTCAGTGACAATGCCAAAGCATCTACTACTCAGTAATCCCGACAAAATTTCTAGGCTAGTGGCGGGGGGAAGAAAAGGGAAAAAGAGTAAAACTTATCAAAATGAAAGAAAGGATGGGGGCAGTCCTATCACATTCTACCTAAGGATCTTTAAAGCAAGCAGTCTTTTATTTTTTCCTTCTTCTGCAGAAGCTTTCTCAGAGAACTTTGCAATGACAATCTCTCCATGGCTTCTCTACATACTCCTTTACTACGACTTCAATGACATTAGGGAAACAGGGGGACGTGACCTGCTACTGCCCAACTCTTCCAACTTAAACCTCCTCTAACAACTGGAACATGCACCCTGTAAAAGCGACAAGGACGCACCGATAACTCCTTCCCATCGAGCCTCCCCGCCTTTGGCCGGCCGGGGGCCAGGAGCGCCCCGCGGGGGAGCGCTCCGCGCCGGGGGTCTCGCTCACTACTCTGTGGCAGGAGGCGGACCCCCCCTTCCTCACTGCCCACCTCCCTGGTCCAGGGGGACCCAAGCGCTGCTGCTGCCGCTGATGCCGCCGCCGGCCCGGGGCTGGTCCCCGAGCGGGACGCGCTCGCTCAGCGGCATCCAGGCCAGCATCAGCTCGGCCCCCTCCCCGCAAAGCTTCCCCCGTCTCGATGACCCCACACAAAGGGGCGTCTCCTCCGGGAGAAGTTTCCAAAACTCCCCCCCTGGGGCGCGAAGCAAACTTTCCCACCAAAGTTACGGGAATCCGCGTCCGGCGGCGCCCGGAGAGCCCCGCGACGCTCCGGCTGCGCTCGGGGGCTGCCGACCACTGGCAGCTGGGGGGAAGGGCCCCGCCGGCTCTCTCGGGGGCCCGAGACCCGGAGACCGGGCACCGGCCCGAGGAGCCTCCCCGGCTCAGCCGGGAAAGGGGAGCGGACCCGGGCGGGGGCCGCCGCCCCGTTATTCGGCGCTCGGCAATGGCGCCCGCCCGGCCTCAGCCCCATCCTTCCCTTCCGCGCCGCTCACTGGCTGCGCCGCTTCATGTGACTGAACACCCCTTCCCAGGGCCGGCCCGGCCCGGCCCGGCCCGGCCCGCCTCGGTCCCTTTGTGTGAGTCGGTCCGCTCGCTCGTTCGCTCGCAGCGGCCGCCGCCGAGCCCCCACCGCTACCGCGACCCGCCCCGCCCGACCCCGCCCCGCCGCCGCCGCCACCTCGGCCCCGGGCTCACCTCAGGCTCCGCCGCCCCCCGCGCCCGCGCCCGCGCCCGCGGCCTCCGCCTCCTCCGCTGCCGCCGCCGCTGCCGCCGCGACCCCGGCCCCGAACCCCGGCCCCGGGCTCCTTGTGCCGCACCAGCTCCGCCTCCTCGGCCGCCGCCGCCGCCATCTTAGCCTGTGCGGCAAAACGCGTCCTTTGGGATGGAAGGGACCCAGCCTGGGGCGCCGCGGTCGGGGCCCCGGCTCCGGGGACGGCCCCGCCCGAGTCCTTCCGCCCCCCTCAGGCCCGCCGCCGCCTCAGCCCCAGGGCCCGAAACCCGCTCGAGGGCCAGCGAATCGGACCAAATCCCCCCACTGAAACTCACAGTTTGGTGCCGTGTGCGTCAAACCGAGGCGACGTTGCGAGCGCGCAGCGTCCCCGCGTCACACGCCGCCCTGTACGCGCCGCGCGGCTCCTCTGCTGGGGAGGGGGGACCTCCCTCCGCGAGCGAAGCGGTCTTCGCCTCTGGCCCCGGGGGCGCCAGCGCGCAGGCGCGCCGCTTTCCCGCCTCAGCCCTGCCGACCAGCCACTGAGCCGAGCCCTAGCTCCTGCTCTGCCACCGCGTGCTGGAGGAGCTGCCGGCCCTGGCTCCCCCAACCCCACCCCCGAATGCCCTCAGGGGCCTCCTGACCACCGAGAAGGAGCGGACCCAATGAGGTCGCCCTTCGTCTGAGGGCCGCCCAAATATGGTGGCACCGGAACCCTGTCCTGGCCGATCACGGGCCGGCGCGAGGCCCAAAGTTCTTTGGTGGCGAAAGGCGAAGCCCAAGGCCTTGTGGGTCGGCCTTGACGTTGGGACGTGTCCAAAAAGAGTCACTTAATAAAAAATAAGTTAAAGTCATCCAGGGGCCGGAGAGTGCACCCACTGATGAATACAAGGACACAGTGTTAGGAAAACCTCTTTAAATAAATACTCACTCCTTCAATCAGCGTTCATTAAGGAGCCCTTCCCTCCGAGGCGGTGTTAAGTGTAGCCGGCGCTTTCCTGGGTGTCTTCCCCTCCTGGAGAGAGAAGGGGGCCTTCCTTGTACCCGGGTGCCATGCGACACACGCCTAAGGTTAGGCCGCCCCTGGAAATGCAGGGACCGACGCCTGCCCTCAGGTAGTTTAAGAAGACCACTGGGGAATCACGAGGCACTTAGAGGCTGTGGAAACCGAGCCAATGGAAGGGGATCCTGGAGAAGGCCCCAGCACTGGCAAACCAGAAGGGCCTCAGCCATTCATTTCCTTCAGGGAATAGTGGTTAAGGGCCCACCAGGTGCGGGCACTGTGCCAAGGGGTGGGATGGTGTTTTTTAATGGAAAAGGCCCTGCCTTCAAAGAGATCACAGTCTAATGGATTTTGTGTCCTGTGGAAGACGGGATTTGAGCTAAGTCTGCAGGAAGTCAGGAAACAGAAGGGAGGAAGGAGCCCGTTCCAGACATGGAGAGTTGGAAGGTGGCATGCCTTCCTTTTGCCAAGCTGCCTAAGAACTGCAAGATATTCACACAATATCAGGTCAGGATTCAAAGATGAGAAATAACAGGGCCTGCCCTCAAGGAGCTTGCAGTCAAGCCCCGTGCTAGAGGAGCTGCCCACACAAAGAAGCCTGATAAATGCATTAGCCTCCAAGGAAAGGTAGCTTGCTCTTTGACCCAAACTCTTCAGGAAGGAGCCTAAGGGTTCTGGGTTAGTTTCCTCACCTGTAAAATGAGAGAGTTGGACTAGATTACCTTTAAGATAGGAATGGATCTTGCAGATAGAAAAACTCAGACCCTAACAAGTGAAGCAACTTGTCCAAGGTCATAGGAGTAGGTAGTAAATACAAGAGTCAGGATTCAAATTCTCATCTTTTGACCCCCAAGTCTGTGCCCTTCCCACTGTACAATGGGAAATGTGCAATGCTCTCTGATGTCCCATCTTCCCTTATGACAGTTCTCTCATTAATTGAAATCAATTCAACAGAACATTTAATATATACAAAATTTTTTGCTAGGGACTGGGGATTCAAAGATTAAAACAAAGCAATTCCTGCCCTCCAGGATCTTACATTTGAATGGAGGAGGGGACACTAAACCACCACCAACCCACCCTAAACTAGATAACCGCCACCACCCAGCCCTAAACTTGATTTAGGAAAATGTAAATCCCTTGAGAGCAGACGGTTCAGAACCCAGTACCCTACTCTTTTATACTTATAGAATTGAATCATAGGATTCTATCTTGGTAGTAGTAGCTAAGTGCTTTTGGTCAAGTCATTAAACTTCCTTGACTCTCAGGATTTTCTTTTTTTGGGGGGGAAGGGGGGCGGGGTGGAGGTTGGTTTAAGTTACTTAAACAAAACAATATATAACTCCCTTGGAACTCCACTTTCTGTGAGCACCTGAGATTTAGGTCTGTGAACCTGCTGAAGGGAAGGAGTCTTGATAGGTGAATTTTGCCCAGAACCAAACCACCACATCACTTCCATACCAGCTCCAAATCATACTACCACCCAGTGAGTATCCTCAGTCAACCTCACCTCTCCCCTACTTTACACAAAGCCTTTATTATTTGTGTGGTGGTTTTTTTTTTTCTATTAAAATATAAGTTCTTTGAGGGCAGAGATGTATTTGTTTACTTCAGTTTGTATTACCAGCACTTAGCCCAAAGCTCAACACCATGTACTCAGCTCTTAAAACAGGTCGTATTTTTCTTTCTTTGAAAGTGCCATTACTGACTGATCATTATACACTGTAAATCACATTTTTCAAATTTTTAATATCTCATTCATCCATTATGAGGTAGTTAGGTAGTACAGTGAATAGTACAGTAGCACTGGGCCTGGAATCAGGAAAACCTGAGGCCAAATTTTATCTCAGACAGTCACTAGCTATGTGATCCTACACAAGTCATTTAACTTTTCTCCATCAGTTTTTTAATCTGTAAAATGGAGATAATCAGGAATCAATAAGATAATGTATGTAGAGTACCTTCTTAACCATAAAACTATATAAATGTGAGCTAAGTAAATTCACAATCCCAGGCACACACAATGCTGAATTGATGGAATAACCTGTATCTTTGTATCCCTACCACTTTCATCAAATAAATAAGACCAATGAGATATTGATGACCTATGGGTTAAGTGTGACATTTGTTTTGCACTGACCTTTGGTCCCCTCTTTATATTTGTTGACTATACTATTACATTAGAACAATTTGAAATTTTTTCTATCATCCTTCACTCGTGCTTTGAGGGCCTCAATTAAAACTCCAAAGAACCTCAAACAAGCCCTTTTGTTGGATACACATCAGAAGTCACAGAATCTGAGAATTGGCAGGGACCTCAAGAGAGCCATCTAGACCATTCCATACACAAAAGGAATACCACTGTAACATCCCCATGAGAGATTTTCAATTCTATTAATCTCACTACAAAAACCTCTTCTCTGCACCTCAACCCCTTTCTAATAATCCTGCAGCATGTAAGAAACAAAGAAATAAAATAGTAGTTTGATGTTGTAAAGAACCAGGTCATCAGGAAAATTTTCTCTACTATTAACTAGCTGAATGACCTTGGACATGCCACTTATCCATTTCTTCTGTTGGGGGTTAAGCAAGGTGACCACATCGGTTCATTGTCTTAAAAGGGAAGTGAGGCATTATCTAAGACTTAGCCTCTCCTGATGGAGGGTATGGACATGGGCACCCTGATTGATATGATTAGGAATACTTACTGAACTGGCCAGTTGATGCCTTATGCAAACCAATGATTACATTTCATGGCAGGGGGAGGGGGACAGGATTACCATTGATGATGTTTAAGGTTAATTAAGGTTAATTCCTATTCTAAAATTGTCTATTCCAGTAGCCACAAATAAGTAATTACCAAAGAACTCTACATCTACATTGGTGATGTGTAATAATAACAAGGTAGGGGACCTGTCCTTCCCCCTTAGTCAGTACCTCATCAATATCTAATTAAGCCTGTCTTAGAGAAATCAATCATTCAGCCAGCATTAAGTTCTCATCCTGGCTTCAGTCAAGGCTGTGAAAGGGTAAAAGGATATTAAAAGACTGTCCTAGAGAAATTATTTAATGTCTACTATTTACCAGGCATTGTACTAAGCCTGGAGGTACAGAGAAAAGGCAAAAACAGTTCTTTCCCCCTGAGGAACTTCTGATGGGGTAGACAACACCTACAAATCCTAACTTACAAGATAAAATACTGAGTAGATGTAAGGTAATTATAGAAAGAATGAAACAAGCAGCATTCTACACTTTAATGTTTACCATATTTTTTTCACAGCTACCATGTGTCCTAAAAGCAGGCAACAGAAGTATCATTACTCCCATCTTATAAATGAAAAGACTGAAGTTCAGAGAGGACAAGTGACTTGCTTCAGGTCACACAATAAGGAAGGCTTAGGGCCAGGACCTACAGTCCAAGACCGGTGCACTTTGCAGTACAAAGAGTTTTACTATAAGGGTGAAGAGTTTCAATGTAAGGCTAGAGGAGACAGATATATCTCGTAGACAGAGCTTTCTATAACTCTTAGTTTCTCATATATAATGAGGTAATGTATTTAAAGCACTTTGTAAACCTAAAAGTGCTATATAAATGTCAGCTATTATCATCATTATTATAAGTATTAGTGCTAAAATTACTTGCTGACAGCTGCATTTTTCTTTTTAACAAGCACTTAATAACAATACCAGACATTTGTGCAGCTTAAATGGCTTTGCCTCAATTATCTCGTTTGGTTCTTACAACTACCTGAGTCAAGAGCTATTATTAGCCCCATTTTACAGATGAGGAAACTGAATCTGAGAAAAAAAAATGGTTAAATGACTTGCCCATAAAAATAAAGAAAAAGAAAGAAAAATGACTTGCCCAGAAATGCACATTTAAAAAGGGTCTGAGACAGATTTCAAACCCAGATCTTCCTGACTCCTCCTGGTCCTTCTTTCTATATACTATACTGTACATCCTCTAAATGAGGGCCCATTCACAGTATTCTGACTCTGTAGATAGAAACAAAACATTACAGAAATAGAAAACAGGAACTTTTATTATAGCTCCATGGGATTCTATCATAGTTCCTTAACACCAAGGGGTTATAATCTACAATCATGGAATCTTAGATTTGTAAGGAACCTTAGCAAATTTCTAGCCAACCTCCTAAGGCAAGAAGCCCCTCAGTTGGCAATATCCCTGGCAAAGGAGCATGAAATCTAATCGGTGAACACACCGGACAAAAAGGCCTCTTCTGTTTTTGAACAACTGAAATAAAAAAAAAATAAGCTGCAATGTACTTCTATGTAACTTCCACACATATGTTGTCAAGAAGTCATCAATTAATAAAATTATTAATTACTTACTAAGTGCCAGGCATTGTGCTAAGGCCAGAAAAAAAATGAATACAAGCAGAAAACCAGGCCCTGCCCTCTAATCAAGGAAGACTTGCATATAGGAGCTGAAAAACTGGGGAAGGTAAGGAAGGTGACAGGGAGGACAGGAGAGAGAAAGGAGATTGAAAAGCTTTGGAGAATCTAATATGCCCAGGAGAGAAACAAAAATATGGTGGACTTGAGCATCCTCCTTAAAATGGAAGGAATCAGTCAACCAATCCTTGTAATTCCCTCCGTACAAACAAATGAAGGACATGTTTCTACCTGACAGATTAGAAGTCTGTTATGCTGCACCCTTCTCTCTATTCTTGCCTTTATAATTCAACAGTTCAATTTTTTAAAAAATGTGCAAGACACTGTACAAAAACTTCCCTCCCCATAGTGCCCTCTCCTCAAGAATTGTGCATTGTCCAGGCTTGAACATGCCTCATTCTCTCAAATGCTCACCATAGTACATGACTGAGATACTGTCCCCACCACCACCATCCTTTACGATCACTATATTTAATACAGCCTTCTAATATCCCTCCTAAAATGTCGTGACTAGAACAGAACACAATATTCCAGATGTGTCCTGACCAACAAAAAGTAAAGTGGGACATCTGTGGTGGGAGATCCCAGAATGACCCATGGAAAGAAGAGTACACATACGGTAAAATCAGGCAATTCATCCACATATACTTAAATAAGCTGCATAACAAGGATTGTTGGAATTTCCCGGAAGAGAGAAGCAGTGAGAATGAGAACTATTCTTCCTTGACCTTCCTCTACACCCCTTACATTATTGTCTTCTATTGTTATTTAATTGATGGATTATCAGTCAATTAACATTAATTAAACACTTAGCTTGTACCAGGCACTGCACTAAACAAGAGAGGTACAAAGAAAGGCAAAAGATGGTCCCTGCTCTCCATGGTCAAATTTAGAAGACAATATAGGAACAACTATGTAAAATAAGATATGTCGCTGTATAGATTGGGAGTAATTGACAGAGGAAAGGCACTAAGATGAAGGAAGACCTGGAAAGGCGTCTTGCAGAAGAAGGAACTTCAGCTGAGACTGGAAGGAAGCCAGGAGGTGGAGATGAGGAAGAAAAGAGTATCAGGCATTGGAGAGAACCAGTGAAAATGCCTGGTCTGAAGATGGAAAGTGTCCCAGCATGTTAAGGAAACAAGTCAGCATCACTGACTCACAGAATATATTGTTTCCTCAACTGGAGTCTAATTTAATAGAATAATGTAAGCTTCTTGAGGTTGAGCATTATCTAATTGTTTTTGTCTACATCTTCAGTGCCCAGCAGATAGTTTTAGTTCATGTTGTTTAATGGAATTATGAACTCCCAGGATATAAGGAACAACTTTCATACCTGTGTGTGGGGTTGTTTTTTTTAAATACATTTGATTGGTGCGTTTTGTCTTCACATTAAAGTCATTTCAATGCTTCTACTCTGGATTAAACCCTCCATTTTGACTAAGAAAAAAAAATTGAACAAAAACCCTAATTCCGCATTCTCTTCTGCATATCTATACAGGAGTTCTCAATTTTTGAGTGTGTCTCAGACACCTTTATGACTCTGGTGAAGCCTATGGAACTCTTTTCAAAATAATGTTTTTAAACATGTAAGAAAAAAATGCTTAGCGATACAAAGGAAACTGATGCTGTTGAAATAAAGATGTATTTTTTCCCATGTGCCTACTGAAATCTATCCAGACCCCTTGGGTGTCTGTGGACCTAGGTTCTGAACCCCTGATCTATATAATCCAAACAGATGGGTGGTTGTGGATAGAACATCTGGCTTTGAGTGAAGTAGGCCTGAGTTCTGAATCCTGTGTCAGATATTAACTGACCATGACACCTTGATCAAGGGATTTATCCTCTCTTTGTCTCAATTGTTACTTCTGTAAAATAGAGTTTGTAGCACTTTCTTCATAGAGTCATTGTGAAGTCTCAAATCAGATTAGATGATAAAGGTAAAGCAGTTGGTAAAACATAAAAAAAATCATTGTATAAATGTTAGCTGTTATTATGCTTTGTGTCTCCCTACTGTATCCAACCTCATGTCTAACATAGAATAAGCACTCAACAAATATTTGCTGAGTTGAGATAAACTTTGAAGAATAGGTAGGATTTAGAGTGCTAGAAAAACTTATTATACATTATTCTCCTTCCCCATCTCTACAATCGAGCCAATAAATAATAAATGCTTGCTGAATGATTGAGAGATGGGTGGTAAGGATAACGTCATCAGCAAAGACACAGATTGGAAATATACATGTTGTTCTTGTGTTTAGCTGTACTAGAAAAATGTTTATTAAAGAGAGGTGCTTGTTGCAGTGGCACCAAGTTACAAAGGGCCTTAAACACTAAGCAAAGGAGATTAGAATTTAATACAATCAAGAATAGGAAATATTTTGTGAGCAGAAAAGTGACAGGATACAATTCAATAAACATTTATTAAACCCCTATTATGTACAAGTTACTGGACTAAGTGAGAGACACAAAAATGGATAAAACACAAATCCTTCCTTCAAGGATTTTCTAATCTGGGGATAGATCATGGACAACTACAATACAAAGGAATGAGTGATAGGTGCCATAGGGGGGTACAGGCTAGGGCAATGAAAATTGTGAATCAGAAGAGGTCACAGTAAGTATTATTTGAAAATAATTGACCTTAGAGTGAAAACCTGAGAGAATGAGGAGCTCTCAGAGCTTCCAGAAGTAATCCAGCAGTGAAGAAGTAGGTTAAAGTAATAACAATAGAGAGGGAGAGGGAGAGACAGCTACAACAGATACTTTGAAGGAAAAATCAATAAAGCTTATGGACTGACTTGATTGGTGGGATGAAGGAGGGAGACAACTCTAAAATTTCAAACGAAAGAGAAAAAAAGCATGATGACGCCAGGGAACTTGGCATGAGAGTAATGAATAGACAGGGAGGTTTTTTACATTTTTTAAATTTAAGATGACCATAAGACACCAGTGAGGAAAAAAGAACACCCTTCCTATTGTAGATAAAAATTGTCTAGGTGTTTTTTCTGTGTGTAAAGTGCTAGGAAGTTATGAAGCTGTAAAATGAGATTCTAAAAAGGGCCCACTCCTCTGTATGGAGAGGATTAGGAATCAGCAGAAAGATAGGCCTCACCAGAAAATCCACTGAGAGGACTGAAGCCAGCCAATGGGTCTGGATGGATATGAAAATGTTAATTGTATACCTAATCAAATGGGGCCACGGCTAACACATGCTGGGATCATTCTGAAGCCAAAATTTGGCGATCGACTTCTAGAGGAGCCACCTGTATTGATTCCAAGTGAAGACAATCCCTAGGCTTTGAAATAGCACATTTATAAGCATGAAGATTGAGTTTATAGCAGTATTAGATGACATTAAAACAAACCAAAGTTTGGTTTAAAGAGGAAAAAAAAAATGCACCTAGAACAGGGCAACCTGTTAACCTGGCAACCATGGACAAGGCATCCAAGGAGAGGTTTCCGAGGGGCCCATGCATTTGGATGGGGGATAAATTACATTTTTTTAAGTAACCTCTAACTGAAATTTAGTATTTTTTTAATTATGAATGTAAATAACAAACTATTATTCTGAGAAGGACTTTGTGTCACCAGAGCTCTATGACACAAAAAAAGGTTAAGAATCTTTGATCTACAAGACAGTTCCAAAGGACCCTTGATGAAAGAAGTTCTCCACCTTCAGAGAGTGAATTAATGAATTCTGAGTGTAGATTAAAGCATACTTTTGTTCAGCTTTATTTTTTCTTGAGGTATTGTTTTGTATGTGAATTCTTTTTCCATAAGGTTATTATGGAAATATGTTTTGCATGACTTCACATGTATAGTTGACGTCATATTGCTTGCCTTCTTGAGGGGTAGGAGAGAAAGAATTTGGAATTAAAAATTTTAAACAATGAATGGTAAATTTTTTAAAATGTAGTTGGGAAATTTTTAATGCAATAAATATATAGTATGTATAATATTTATGTTATATATTATTACTATATTATATCATTATAATAAATTAAATAAGCACAATCATTATATTATGTATTATAATTATATAACATGTTATATACTTATACTATATAGTTAATTATTTAAATAAACAAATATAACTATGCACATTATAAATAGAATCATACTATATTATATAATTATGTGATAATTATATAATCATATGCTATATATTAGCTATAATAATATATTATAATATATAATTATAATAATATAATATAATATATAATTATAATAATATAATATGGTAACATATAATATATAATTATGTATAATATACAGAGTAATTTTATATACGTAAAACTTTTGATCAAGGCCAAAGTGTGATGAAAAGAGTGCTGGACAGCTAAAGTTACTAGACTAGGTTTATCAATTAGGTGGCACAGTGTATAAGCACACTGGCCCTAGAATCAAAAAGACCTGAGTTCAAATCCAGCCTAACACACTAGCTAGTTGTGAGACCCTGGATGAATCACTTCACCTCTGTCTGCCTCAGCTTCCTCAACTGAAAATGGGGATAATAATAACACCTACCTCCTAGTGATGTTGGGAGGACCAAATGAAATAATATTTGTAAAGGGATTTGTTCCTTAATAAAATACTCATTCCTTTCCTCTTCCCCCTTACCATATTGGTGGTGACCTGCTGTGTGACCTGGGGCAAGTCACTTAATTCCTTTGAGCCTTAGTTCCCTCACATGAAAAATGGAATCTTTATTAAAAATACTTCCCCATCTTTGCCCTTCTCTCCCTTTCCACCCTCCAACCCTGCAAAAGGCAGAGGAGTGCTGACCGCCATCATGTTATAGAATGGTGGTATCAAACTCAAATAGAAAGGCAGGCCACTAAACTATCTGTAAATATCCCTGTGGGTGGAGTGGATATTGACTTAGTTTTAAAACATAATATTATCTGTTTTATTGTATTTTTATTTTAAAAAATATTTCCCAATTACATTTAAATCTGGTTTGGGCTACACGGGAGTGCTGTGAGGCATGAGGGATCTAGGGGGTGTTCGTGAAGCACTAGCACCTCTGGTGTAAGGACTTGCCAAATTCTTTTCAGGGCTGCTCATCTACCTTTGGGGTCCACCTTCACCCAACTCTCACCTGTGGCTTCAAGAAGCTGTAGCATGTACAGCGGCCACACTCCATAAACCATCTCAGCAAACGGGTTAAACCAGGCTGAGGGTATCCAACAGGCCTCTAACCCAACAGTGAATTAGGGCAATGTCTACCCCAAGCATATGAAGACTTTTCCTGGTGGAATGGGAGGATGAGAACAATGTGTTCCAATGGTCATGAAGGTGGTGGAAGTAGGTGCCATGAAGCGCTTAGAACTTGGTCAGACGTCAAAGATGCCAAGGTCATCCATTACATCCTGAGCCATCATCAGTCATCCTGACTTTTGTCCTGCCACTGGACTTCTATGACTCTAGAAGAGAAAGTGAGGTTGCCTCACTTAAATCCAATTCACTGGTGATGTCATTGGTATTTTTCAAAATGAGAAGACAAACAGGGGCATAAGTCCCACGGGCTGAGAGTTTAACACCTTTGTTACAGAAGATGCTGGAAGAGGGTAAAGACTCAGAAATCAAGGACCAAGAATTAAAAGCAAAACAAATTTTCCCATTTTGTTGTGTCTCTTAGGTTTGTTCTATGCTTAATTTCTCCCATATCATACTTATGGTGTACTGCAGTAAGCTCCTTGGGAGTAAGGAGTGTTTCATTAATTACACTGGCATCCCCAATGCATGGTAGTATGGTAGTCCTTTAATAAATACTTGATATGGGGGTGGCTACGTGGCGCAGTGAATAGAGCAAGGGCCCTGGAGTCAGGAGGACACGAGTCCAAATTCGGCCTCAGACACTTAACACAAAAACTAGCCGTGTGACCTTGGGCAACTCACTTAACCCCAATTGCCCTCCCAAAAGCAAATAAATAAATACTTGATATGAATGGAGACAATCAGGCCAACTCTAGGTCAGTGATCCTCTAACAGGGTTCCCCAATAACTTTTAGTGATATAGTTATCTTTAAGGGTCTTCCTCCTATTCTCTGAGTTTCCCGCTGTAAGATACCTGGTCAGCTATGTGCAATAATATTTTGTGCCGGGGTTAGAGAAAGTTCAGGTGGTTTTATCAAAGGTTCTGTTTAGAAATTTGTATATTAGATCCTTCCACATAAACAACACTGAAAGTAAGAGTGAATTGCATGATTCTACACATATAATTGACATCACATTGCTTGCTTTCTCAATGGGGGAGAGGGGAGGGACAGGATTTGGAGCTAAATTTTTTTTAATTAATGTTAAAAAGAAATATATAAAAGCTATCTTTAAAAAGAGTGAGAAAAAGACTGGAAGATGTGTGTTTAATATCCATCTGAAGACAAAGAACATTGGTAAATATCACGAATTCCTCATGGATCACTAAGTAAGATGAATTTCTTTTTTTTTTTTTTAAGCCAAGGCAGTTTTATTTTTTTTGCTTTATTCAATTGTCTTTTTTGTAAGTAGTTAGTTAGAGATACAATTTTTCAAATTTGCTGCTTTAAATTTTAGTGATAGTCATTAATTTTACATTCTATGCTTCAGCAGAATGAAACTAACTTTGAAATCAACCCTTGAAATCTAGAATATATTCAGTTTAGTCAAACTATCCATCTATATTGTAAAAGTAAAGAAAAGAGTTCCTTGGGAAAATATCCTCCTGAATTTGGAGTTCTTTTAGTCCCAGTAGAAAACAAAACACTGGCCTAAGAAAATAAAGAGAGAGAAGATCTATTCATTTATTTTGCAGTTTTCTTGTGCGTTCATTGTTTATTAGAGGAGAGAAATTTAGATGTTATCTAGTCTAATATGTACATTTATGGATAAGAAAACTTTTCCCAGAGTGTTGAAGTATGATCTTATATGTGTTGCCTAACCTCTCTCTTTTTTTTTTTTTTTAAAGCAATCGGGGTTAAGTAACTTGTTCAAGGCTACATGGCCAGTTATTTCTGGGTGTGGTGCTAAGTATCAGAGCCCGGATTTGATCCCAGGTCATCCCGACTCTGGGCCAGTGCTCTTACTCACTGAGCCACCTGGCTGCCCCTGCCTAACCTCTCTTGGTCTCAGTTTCCTGAATGAAGAGATTAGTCCAGATGGTCTCTTAAGGTCCCTTCCCCTCTGGATTTATGGTCCTAAGAGATTTACCTAACATTATATTGTTAGAAGGAGAGCTGGGAATCTACCTCACATCTCCTGTCTTCTAATACTGTGCCCTTTCTACTCTATCACTATCCACAGATTATGGAGCAGCTAGGTGGGAAGGTGGCTAGAGCACCAAGCCTGGAGTTAGGAAGACCAGAGTTCAAATGTGAACCCAGACACTTCCTAGCTGTGTGGGACCCTGGGTAAGTCACTTCACCTTCTTTGTCTCAGTGTCCTCATCTGTAAAGTGAGCTGGAGAAGGAAATGGCAAACCATTCCAGTATCTTTGCCAAGAAAAGTCCAAGTGGTATCATGGAGAATGGGATAGGCCTGCAATGACTGAACAACAACTGTGAACATTGATCTCTCTTCTAGACTTCCTATCAGACTTGGTCCTGATTCTGATTCTATATTTGATCCCTGAAGAACAATTGGCACCAAGACAGTAGCCTTGTATAAAGATGATGAATTCTTTCTTGAGCACACATATAAAAGGTTTATCAGAAAGCAATAATCACTCATTTCAACAGCTTCTTTCCTTCCGTGCCTACCATGTTCAAAGCCTTGTGATCAAAGATGAGAAGGACGGTGGCCAGTGTGGAACAGTGGAGAGAATGCTATGTTTGGAGTCTGAAGACGTGGGCTCCCATCCTAACTTTGCTTCATGCTACCTATTAACTTCTTTGGATTTTGGTTTCTTCATCTCTAAAATTGGGGGATTAGTCTAAAATGAGGTCTAAATTCCCTCATGGCTCTGTTGCCTGTGAATAAGACACAGTTCTTCTAGAAGTTTATAGGCTTATCATGAAAAGTGGTAGACATAATAGAGAGGCCTGAAGTAATTTTCAAAGATAGTTATTGTTATCACCTAAAGTGACAGCCACATACCATGGCCTGTTAAATCAGTCACCTGAAACTGGAACAGACTGATCCTAGGTGTCATAATGACTGTTATCAATCAATAATAAATATTTATCAGGTTTCAAAGTGCCAGATTCTATTCAAAGGAGAAAAAACCAGGAGCATATCTTCAATCCAATTCACTCCTATCCAAAGCAAACATTTTGAAAAATATAATCTGTCTGATAGCATCCATACCAGGAAGAACTTATCATGATCTTTTTTTTTTTAAAGGCATAGGCCAGCTGTTTATTTTCTCCATCACAGAAACTGTGTAAGATGAAGAAGACTCAGAGGCATGAATTCAAAAATGCATAAATCATAAAATATTTCAAATAGACCATTTTATTCCTTTTTTACTCTGTCCACCCATCCCCCACTTTTCAAATGATAAAGACATCTTTGTGGGACCATTGGACAGATATCTTGAGTTCAGCTTGGACTTACACAGTATGAACAATTCACAAAATCTTCAGCTAGAGGACGCTCCTGGAAGATGGCATCTTGTCTTCAGAGACAAATCATGATCTTTCGATCAGAATCTCTTCTTCCTGAAGTGCAGATATCTTTAATTTTCCTCAACCAAGGAAATTGGAGAGAAGTTCCAAAATGAGCAATGGCTAAGGCAGGTTAAGAGGGATGTCAATACTAGGTTTAAACATTAGTGAAACAATAAACAAGGTTAAGCAGAAAGCAGGATTCCATAATTAGACAGTCAGTGCCTAGATCTGAAGAAAGGAATAATCCAATGTCTTTTCTGAGCATCTCATCTATCCTTTATTTCATTAAACAACATTCTTTACCCCTTTATTAACAGGAATGGTTGGGAAATTCAGAATAAATGATGTTTCTATTTAATTGTCTAGCCTTTGACAAACTATTAATAAGCACTTGGCTAAGCACTGCAGATACAAGGAAAGAGGCAGCTAGGTGGCCCAGTACATAGAGCACGGGGCCTGGAGTGTTGCTGCTGAGTCATTTTCAGTTGTGTCTGACTCTTCATGATCCCTTTTGGGGTTTTCTTGGCAAAGATACTAGAGTGGTTTGCCATTTCCTTCTTCAGCTCATTTTACAAATAATAAAACTGAGGCAAACAGGATTAAGTGACTTGCCCAGGGTTACACAGATAATAAGTGTCTGAGGCTGTATTTAAATTGAGGAAGATGAGTCTTCCTTACTCCAGGAAGACCTGAGTTCAAATTCAACCTCAGACATTTACTAGATATGTGACTCTGGGCAAGTCACTTAACTTCTGTTTACCTTAATTTACCGGAGGAGGAAATGGCAAACCAATCCAGTATCTCTGCCAAGAAAAACCCATGGACAGTGTGGTCCATGGGGTTAGGAGGAGTCCTACACAGCTACATGACTGAACAACAGCAAAGGATACAAAAAAAAAGCCAAAACAATCCTTGCCTTCAAGGAGCTCCCCTTCTAATGGGGAAAACATGTGAATAAGTGATTCTAAGTTCAGCAGTTACTGCACCATGCAAACTCATGTTTCCCTATTCATTATCAAGCTTACATCACAATGAACGCTTATCATTTTGCTGTGACTGTTGGACTACACGGGCATTCTTAAACTGTCATATATTTTGATAACTATACTTCAGTAAAGCTGATTTCCTTTTGTAATCCTATATATTCCATTTTATTCATTTAATTACATTATTCAGAGAGGTCACTGGACAACCCAAGGGGTTTCTTGTCTACTGGAAGATAAAAGAAAAAAAATTTACTCCACAGATGATAGAGTATATAATAACTGTCTGATCTGAGAGAAAAACCTCTAACTGCTGCTCATTTGGTTTACCTAAAGTATATTGCAGAAACTAGATAATTGCCTCATAGTCACTGTCCCTGATAATCTATGCAATACCAAGTTCCTAGTCCCCAGAGTAAAAAGAAGGCATGCAGCCTTCTACTTGCTGCTGCATAGGGGGGGTTCAGCATTTTGTCACCCCCAAAAATGCTCCATTGCTTCAATGATTCTGCTACCTCATGATTCTAATATCTTCCCCAGTACTGATCAAAACTCATCAAACCTCTTTCAACTAAATAGTTCTTCTCATATAACTGAAATAAAAAATCTATCCATTGACCTGGAAGTTGTCCTCTGGGTTATCTAAAACATTACCTGGGTACCAGTAAAACACTCTTTTGTCTCCATGTGTTAACCATTACTCTTGGCTATGTGACAGGTTCTCCTTATTTTCTGACCAAGTGATTGCTGGATGATTTCCCTATTTATTGTGCATAAATAGCAAATACCTCTATAACTCTTTTGGTCATTGTAATGGGAATGTAAATTTTTAAGATCTTCCCTGCCCCTAGGCTAAAGTGCACCTGGAGCCTGGGGTGGGAGGCTTGGTTTTCTGTAGATACTTCTTGATTGGCCAGTGGGTCCAAAAGGTTGTTACATTCTCTGAGACAGGAGAAGGCTATATAAACCCTGATGTGTAGCTTTGTTTTGTGGCTCACTTTGAGAAGTGTTCTGTGATTTGATATGGATTCTGGGAAGCCGTTGTTCAGAGTCCTTTGAAAAACCCAGATGTTGATTTGGTATGGATGTAATGGCTGGACAGTTTGGAAAGCTGTCTACTTGACCTGTTTCTGTCTTGATAATTCTGCCTGTATACTTTGAAGTTCGGGGTGCTGACTTTACCTTTTTCCCCTGAACAAGGTAAATGATATATGTCTGACTGATTAAAGTAAGC
This sequence comes from Petaurus breviceps papuanus, assembly GCF_028583685.1. Lineage (NCBI taxonomy): Eukaryota > Metazoa > Chordata > Mammalia > Diprotodontia > Petauridae > Petaurus > Petaurus breviceps. The sequence continues at coordinate 33,856,054 of NW_027185850.1, read as the reverse complement.
TTGTTAACCAATTTTTAGTTGCTTTCCTTTATCAAAGCAGATCCAAGAACCTGTGCTGGCAGCCACCCTGGGAACGCTGGGGTGCTTGCTGCTACAGTCATCCCCAATATTGGTTCATGAGACAATGTGATGTACTGTGATTTTTTTTTTGCCATATACTAGTAGAGTATTGACGTTAAAAGGATATATTTTTTGTGAATGGAGCTGTTTTGGGATTATTGAAAGCACTACACCATTTCCCAAATGCAATCCAGGTCACTCTCTTCCTGTTTACTTAGGAGCCTATTTTTATTGTCCATTTGCAATGCTGGACCGAGCTGGGTAAAGGTGGAAGAATTCTATTCACCCTTCCCAGCATTTCAGGGCTCAGATTCTGTGGTCCCCCACACTGTACACACCTTCCACAGAGTGTCCAGATTGGGAGTAAATACATGAACCCCTATTCATTTTTTTTCACCTCCTGGCATGCATGCCTAGTGACAGCTAGCTTAAAAATCATACAAATTGCCTTGAAGTTTTGATAAGCTTCAGAAAAATATCTAGTGGGGAGGGGATGAGCTGAAAAACTTGCCTTGTATTTTTGTTGCCATGGACAATGTTCCTATCCCCTTACATATGTACTGCTAGATTTGTTGGCTTTTAAAGATCCCTTCAAACTAAATCCACAATCCTATTATCCTAATTCAATGGATTGTCCTCTCAACAACAGCCTGTTGCAAGTGGACATTCTTTATCCATTTAGTTTTTCCTGTGTGGATTGTTAAGCCAATCTCTTTTGAATGTATAACTCTTACTGAGGAGGAGCTATATGTGTATGTGTATATATATGTATGTATATGTGTGTGTGTGTGTATATTATATACCCTGAGATATGGTATAATCAGCAAGATCCTATCATCAAGCAAGAACATCTAGAGGAATTTGCCATCTTTAAAGAATCCCTCTTTCATTTGGACCCTACAGTGGCCATCCACTTGACAATGGCATCTTGGGTGAACAGACAGTTCTCTGTTTCATGCCTTGTTTTATGTTTGCTTTATAAATGTGAGTTACTTTTATATTGATAATCAGATGATTGAACAAAGTAGTTCTGTGGTGATTTTAACATATACAGGAGAGATTCCTTTTGGGAAAAGAGCCCTTAAAGCTGCATCTTACAGTATTAAGCAAAATGCTTTTTTATAATCAACAAAAAATAAATACAGTAGAATAGTATATTTTATAGATCTAGACCTTCCTTTGAGTCAATTATGTGACTGTGGAGATAAGGTATGCTATAGAAAAGCTTTCTGCAAATGCCTGCTTATTCTTTTCTCCTATTTTCATCATGGTTGTTCTTAAAGCAGTGGGAAAGTAGGCAAATGACACTTCCCCTCATTCACCGGAGAGGTAGGAAACATGGGTATACATTATTCCTTCTGCTTCTGGGCATGGTTGATATGCTATATAGTTTTATTGACTTTTTTTTTCCTTTTCTAATCTTTATTATAAAGGGAGGCTTCCTGGGTACAAGAGGTCCCTATTCATAAATGAATGTGATGTAAAAACAAAAAGAAGGAAGGAAGGAAAGAAGGAAGGAGGGAAGAAAGGAGAGAAGGAAGGAGGGAAGGAGAAAGGGAGGGAGGGAAGAAGGATAAAAGAAGAAAAGATAGGCATATGGGTTGGTGGTTATGAAAGTGTTCTCAAGAACAAACGGAATAAAGTTCCTTTACATAGATGAATGTTAGAGAAGTCTATATTCTATAATATGGAGCATCCAGCAGATCACTTAGCCATAATCTGTCAGTGTTTTATCTAGGCAAAGTACCAAATTTAACTATTTGTTCTTTAGAAAGAGAGGAATCCCTTTTACAATACAATATGTTAGTTATATGTGGACTGAATCAGGGCTCTTACTGGGCTTGCCTGCTTTTTGTTAGGGGACAGGGTGGAGAGATGGGGCAGGGAAACAAGAATTTCTCACTGCCTCTGGAAGTTTGTTTTCAGAAGGGCAGGAATTCCCACATGAGATCACCCTTCTGGGCCAGAGTCCAATTTACACTGATCATCTAGCCAGCTGCAGAGAAAGTAATACTTTCCTTGCAAGGGCACTAGTGGAAGAAAATGCTGAATTTGTAAAAGAGAGTAAACAAGGCAGGATGAGTTTACTGGCTTAGACAATTGTTTTTGGGTTTTTTTGCTATGCCTCCCCTCCCTGCAGCCCCAAACACCCCCCACCACCACCACCACATACACTCCTTACACCAAAGTTCTGAAATGCAAAGGACATTCCTTTAAAAGAAAAGAATGCTAGGATCTCAGGGTTGTGTGAGGATCGAAGTTGATGGAGTTGGCCATCATGTTTTGGAAAACAGTGGTGGTAGCCAACCTGACTAATAAGAAAAAAATCATTACAAAGAGTCATTAGGGCAGAAAAGCAACCAAAACCAAATTATGCTGAAAAAAAATGAAGCTATAAGTATAAAAAAAATGAAGATGTAACTGCCATCTATGCAGATTTTATTTGTGAGGACCAGGTTTTCCAGGAGAGAGTGGAAAGGATGGGGGTGGAGGGGAAGATTTTTTTCTCTCCAAATCTCCTGGATAGATAGAAAACATGAATTAATTTGTTCATGTAATAGAAAACATGAATTAATTTGTTCATGTAATATTGAATAAAGTACCTTCCTTCACCCCACTCCACTCCCAGTAGCAGATGAATCTACAAATCCTCCATTCTTACATGACTTAGACATGGGGTTCCCCTAGAAGCCAGGGTGCTACTGGGATCCAAAATGTTCACACTGTCCAGTGGAAATCCATCCAGATTCTAGGCTAGAATCCTTTTATTAAGAGAATTTATTCTGTGAAGTTTAGATTCAGTCAAAGAGCCGCACTTGAGGATCTAGAGGGCCACAGGTGTCCTTGAGGCCACAGGTTCCCCACCTCTGTATCTAGGTTGACTCTTTAGCACTCGAGATAGCAAGCTATTGCAGCTTGGTATTAAAAAGGAAAAGTGATATGCATTTTTCTATTTGGTGACAATGAGAAAGCCTTTGCTCAACACTCACACTTTCACAACTTGTATTAACTGGTTGATTATCTGTGGAGAACTGTTTAGCAAAGTCCCCCTTGCCTTGCTCTTCTCCCATCCCCACTTTACTGCAGTTGCTGACCTCAAGCTAATTTACATATGTTAATGACTAAAGTAAAATGCTAGAGTTAATAGTTAGGAGTTAACTTCCAGAGAGGAAGATTGGCCTAGGAATCCCAGGAAACAAAGAGTGAAAGGGGCATTTTAGCCAAGTGGATTCGAGGCTGAGACAAGGGAGAGAAAAAAGGAATGTAGTTAATATTTGAGTAGAAACTAGGCATCAGAAAAAGCCTGGTGTTTGAAAAGTGTGGAGAACCCAGTTATTCAAGTCAGTCAGTGCCAGGAACAGGAAGTGTGTGTGTGTGTGTGTGTGTGTGTGTGTGTGTGTGTGTGTGTGTGTGTGTGTGTAGGGGTGGAGGGACTGGGAGGGGATCAGAGATCTGGGTTGGGGATGTAATAAAAAAGAAAAGTTTATATAAGATAAGGTCCCTGCCTTCATGTAACTTACAATCTGTCAGGGGAAATGACATATCACAGATACCTCGAAATGACAAAATATATATAGTAAGTGCATTCGAACAATAGAGGGGCACATGTTGGATGTGCAAGGATTGCATCTCATTGCCAAGAAGAAATGCATGGGAGAAGTGGTGTAAATGGCATAGTCAGAGAGATATAGGACTAGAACACAACATTGGCTCAACATGGAAAGACAGCAAAGAAAAGGAGAACTTGACAACCAATGACTCAGAGGCACCATTATCAAAGAGATGTAGAGTAAGCCCCCATCAGTAGAAACTCCTGGGCAAGGTTTCATGAAAGCTAAGATAGAACAATTCAGAATGGATGGAAATAAATGAACTACTATCAGCATTGTGGCAGGAAATCATCCAAGTATGGGAGTGTTGTTGTGTTGTTTGAGTTGTGTCCAACCCTTCGTGACGCTATTTGGGGTTTTCTTGGCAGAGATACTGGAGTGATTTGCCATTTCCTTCTCCATCTCATTTTACAGATGAGGAAACTGAGGTAAACAGGGTAAATTGATTTGCCCAGGGTCACACAGATAATAAGTGTCTGAGGCCAAATTTGAACTCATCAAGATGAATCATCCTAATTCCAAGCCCCAGTGCTCTATCCACTGTACCACCTAGCAGCCCATCTTAACAGCTACCCAGATTTTCATCTGATCAAATCACAAGAACACTCTTCCAATGAATGAGCCCCAAAGCAAAATGCTAACCTCAGAGTATATATATATTTCTTCAGGGTAAGTGGCATCACAATCTTCATGATTCTCTACCTAATTACAAAGTAACAAAAGGTGTGGGTCTTCCTGAAAAACAAGTCTCCCCTAATCAAGCTTCTCTTGTTGGATTCCTGGTGAGACCTATTAATGGGTGGGAGAGATCTTCAATTCCCATTAGCATTACACACCTCTAAACCTCAACAAAAAGTAGTAGAAGACTATATTGAAATTGTAAGCTCCTTTAGGGCAGGGACTGTCTTTTGACTCTTTTTGTATCTCCAGAGCTTAGCACAGCTTCTGGCACATAATAAGCACTCAATAAATTCTTGTGGACTTGATGTAACATAACCTCTCTGGGATTCAGCTTCTCCATTTCTGAAGTGATGGGGTAGGACAAGATAATCACCTTTCCAGTTAAAAATAAAGGATTCTCATTGTTCAATTATGTCTGACTCTTTGTGACCTCACAGATCATAGCACGCCAGACCCTTCTGTTCTCCACTATCTCCCAAAGTCTGTCCAAGCTCATGTTCATTGCTTCTATGAAACTATCCATCCATCTCATTCTCTGTTGTCCACTTTTGCTTCTGCCTTCAATCTTTCCCAGAATGAGAGTCTTTTCCTATGAGTCCTATCTACCCATTATGTGACCAAAGCACTTGAGCTTCAGCTTTAGTATTTGACCTTTCAAGGAACAGCCTGAATTAATTTCTTTAGGCATTGACTGATTTGATCTCTTTGCAGTAGAAGGGACTCTCAAAAGTCTTCTCCAGATAATAAACATTTATTAAGCATCTATTATGTGCCAGACACTGTGTTAATCACTGGGAATAAAAATATAAGGAGACAGAAAGATGGGCCTTGGGGTGGCTATGTGGCTCAGTGAATAGGCACTGGCCCTGGAGTCAGGAGGATCTGAGTTCAAATCTGATCTCAGAAACTAAGTGACCTCGGCAAGTCACTTAACCCCAACTGCCCTGCTTTCCCCCCTCCAAAAAAAAAAAAGAAAGATAGGCCTTGCCCCCAAGGAGCTTACACTCAAATAAGAAAAGCAACACACAAAAGGAAACTGAAAGGGGTAGAGGGAGATGGGGGATGGGACATGGGGCATGGGGCATGGTACAGTCCAAAAAGAGCCGCTGGTGAGAAATAAGAGATGGTAGAACTGTAAGTCCTCTTTAAAAGGAAGCTTTTCTTCCCTGGAATCCTCCAATCAGAGTGGCAGAGGGTACTCAGGCTATGGATGAGAGTGAATACCAAAGCTGATGCAATCTCCCAGGTTGGTGAGTTTCCTAATAAGAAGGTTTCCTGAGGGTATGGTGTAGTCTAGTCCAAGCAGATAGTGGAAAATGGAGAGATGGGTGACCTGTGAGTCCTCTGTAAAAGGAAGCTTTGGAAGGAGTTATCTCCCATATAATTCATAAATCCTTATATTTGTTGTAAAAATAGGTTTTCGGGTGGGGGGGGAAGTTCTGGAAGACTGATCCCAGAGTATGTTGTCCACAACTTCCTTTGGGAAAAGATGCAGGAGACGAGAGGATGGCTATATTCTGAAGGCTGCAGCTGTCTGTCATCCAGAACTACCTACCAGAAATGCCAAAGTCTTTCTGCCTTGCCTGTCCAGTTCTATTATGCCAGGCTGTCCTCATTGATCTGGATGATCAGTGGGGTGGGCATGGACACACACATCCTAGCTTCAAAGGTTATGTGAATGCTCAACTAAAGAAGCTTGATAAATCGTGAGCACTCTTGCCTTGAGGTCTCACCTCTCCTTGGTTCTGCTTTTTATCTGGCTTTTCTGAGTCTTGCTAGGCCTTGGATTATTCACTTCCACCTGTTTGCTCCTACCCAGAATGCTGAACTTGGCCTGGTGGGAGTTGACCTCACATTCTAGCTTTGCTAACTTACTCATTGGGTGACCTTATCACTTAACCTCCTTCTTCACATCCCTCATCTGTAAGATCAGAGCATCTCTAAGTTCCCTTACGGCTTGGCTTGGGTTCTGGGATCCCATTAATTCATTTTTGTTCTCTGCCTTTCCCTGCCCCCTTCACCTCTGGCCCTTCCTGACAACTGGCCTTCAGCATCATTCACCACACATATAACCAGCCTCTCTGATGACTGCCCTACAAGACTGTGTTACTCTTCACCTTTTTCTGGCCTGTAACTACTGTGTGTGCCCTGGAAATCTCAGCTGATACAATCAGCTTGGCCTTCAGCCAAGAAAGAAAGGACAATCATCACCACAGGAAATAGCTAGTGAGAAAATAATTTCATATTTAAAAAAATATATATATATGTTTGATTTGTTTAAATATGCTATTAAATGTGTTAATAAAAGGGTGTGGACTCTGCATTGTAACTGGGGGGCGGGGGTAGGAATGAATAGAGCTTTAGCCTCCCAGCCCAATATGGGAGAATGGGAACCATACTTCCTTCCTCTCTAGGCTAAGGCCTAGCACACTGAGGTCCTCCCAGGGCCCTGTACCTAACCAGGGATGATTGTCTTCTGCATCACTCCTCCCAACTTCCTAACCTTCATCTTCTTCAGGAGGTTGCTCGGGGCTTTCGCACTGCTTCCAACTGAAACAGACTGAGCCCTTAAACTCCTTTCCCCACCCCCTCAAATAAAATTCTTCCTAATTGCTAGGAATGAACCCTTTTAGTGCAGAGGCCTGGCTACAAAACCACAGGGTCTTGCAGTGGTTATTAAGGACAACATCTGCAGATACATTGAAGAAGGAGGAAAGTTAGAATATTTTGGAAAAGTGGCTTTGGAATTTCCTTCAGATTGGAATGGTCACAGAATTTCTATAAAAGACCAGAGGCTTCAATCTTTGAAATTATCTTCATTTTCTATTTTTGTCATATAGCAAGGGAAGAGGCAAAGCTTTATTCAAGAGGAAACCCTTTTAAAAAATAATTGATTGTGTAAAGAATACAAATTAATTCTTCTCAAATGAAGTTTGTTTTCCAGAGAGAAAAGCAGAAGGTTGAAATACAAGCTGTTTTACAGGGGCTTTTGACAGCATGCTGCCACAAAGCCCCAAAGCTCCAGATCAGAGTATATATGTGTTGGACAAGATGTCAGAGTTCATAGGATTTAGGGCTAGAAGGGACCTTGGAGATCACTTAGTACAATCCTATTCTTTTACAGGAAAACAGAATCAAAGAGAGGAAGAGACTTCCAATACACATAGAGTAAGTAACAGGTCCTTGACTCTAAATCTGGTAATCTTTCTACATATCACACTCTTCGCCTATGCCAATACATACATGAAAAATGATCTTTACCCCAGTCGGTAATCAATCAGTAAACAACGATTAAGCACCAACCGTGTGCCCTAGCTACAAGAAGTCTCAGACTGAAGATCTCCTCATGACTGAACTTTTACAAAGTAGCCCCGACCACTTTTGGATAACTACATTTATTAGGAAGTTTTTCCTTATTTCATGTTAAGATCTGCCACTGAAACTTCCACATATTGTTTTGAATTCTGCTTTCCAGTGCCAAACAAAACAAAGCTAATCCCTTAAAAATGTACTTTATTGATGCCCTTTGTCTTTGTATCAAAGTCATTTCAATTCCTCCCCACACAATAAACCATCTTGTGACAAAGAAAAACAATTAAGAAAACGGAAAACATTCTATATAGTGACCATATCTGACAACGGATTAAAAAAAATTCTGTCCTAGTAATTATATCTGCTATGAGGGAGAAATTATTGGGAGGACCGTCAATGGTTTTTCCAGTACCAGATTTTGACTCACTTTCTGTGATTTTTTTCATTTAGAGTCCCAGGGGTGGGGAATCTTCGGAGTAAGCCTCCTGTGGACTTCTAGGTCTTTGGGTGTGGCCTTTTATTAAGGGGATTTGCTCTGTGAGGTTTGAATTCAGTCAAAGGGCTGCACTTGAGAACCTAGAGGACCTCGTGTCCTTGAGGCTGAATGTCCCTCACCCCTGATTTAGACTGCAGCAGCTTTCACCTTTTTATCCACTGATAGCCCTTCAGATACTTGAAGACAAAGTTCCTATCCCCCTTAAATTCCCTTTTCTCCAGGCTGGACACCTCAATTTTTTGTCAATGGTTTTTAATTACCTTACCATTTTAATCACCTTCCTATGGACATATTCCAGTTTGTCAATGGCCCAGTGATCAATGTGGAACTGAGAGAATGAAACATGATACTCCAGATGTGGTTTGACTAGGCTAAAAATAAAATGGATATTCATGTAATGTCTTCCTCCATCAGACCATAAGCTCATTGAGGGCAAAAATTGTCTTTCTTTTTCTTATTTGCATCCCCTAGCACTTAGCACAATGCCTGATACATAGTACATATTTAATAAATATTTATTGGATTGAATTGAAATTGCTTTAAAGTTTTTAATATATCACAATGAATGATAGTTACTAAACTTATCATTATCCGTATTTCACAAAAGAGGAAAATGAGGTTCAGAGAGGATAAGAGAGTTTTATAGAGTCATATAATTGCAGAGTTTGGAATTTTCTTGATTCCTAGAGAGAAGTGAGGAATTAATATCACTTCCTTTGTTCCAGGAATTACTATAACTTCTTTTGTTCCAATTATTATCCTTCCATTAATGCATACCAAGTTTTTTGTTTGCCACATCACACTCTTGATTCATATTAAGTCTTGGTTTATTTTTTTTCCTTTTTTTCAGTTCCAAATTCTCTCCCTCCCTGCCTGTCCACCCCAACTCATTGAGAAGGCAAGAAATAAAATATTCATTACACATATGAAGTCATTCAAAACTTTTCTTCGTTATCATATTAAATTTCTAGTCCACTAAAACCCTCCAAGTTTTCTTATCTGAATTGTTTTCTAGCCATATATCTTCCATCCTGTATTTAGGAAGTTTATTATTTTTTTTATTTAAGAAGAGGCCTTTATATTTTTCAATATTAAATTTCCTCTTATTAGATTTGACCCTTTGCCCCCTTCAGCTCATATGCTTTAGGATCTAGATTCTGTCATCAAGTTTCATTTACTCTATATATTTGATAAGAATTCCTTTGTTATATACATCAAAAAAATTAATACAAGTATCAAGTAGAAATTGAATTAGAATAAGTTATAAGATATATATGCCAATCTGATTTTAGGCTCTAAGAAAACATTTGAGACAAATTAGAAAGTTGGGTTTTATGCTGAAGGAAAGCCAACAGCAGATCAAGTAGGCATAACTGAGAAAACATATCACTAGTAAGAAGCAAAGCCAGTATTTCAGACCAGGTCTTCTGATCACCTACCCTTTCACAGTGTCACTATTTGGATCACCAAATTTATACTGGCCCTACTGCCACCTGATTTATTATTGTATTGATTGTCTAGATTTAAGAAAGTGATAGAGAAAATGTTGACAACTGAGATTAAATTTACAAGTATGTTGTATCTATCCCCCTGCCCCCCCAGCTAATTGTTAAACATTTACCAGAATACTCCTAAAGCTAGAATACTAGTAGTTAAGGTTAGATTAAGTAATGAGATTAATTAATTAAGATTTGACTCGTTAAGTTATCAGGAAGGGCTTCACATAACAGATGGTGCTTGAGATGATACCAGAAGGAAGAGAAGGATTCCACAAGGCAAAGAAGAGGAGGAAATGTATTCCAAGCATGGAATGAGAATATAAATTTGCATGGGGCAATTGTTCTTCGTCCTTTGGGTAGTCTGGTAAAGCCTATGGGCCTCTCCTCAGCATGTGTTTAAACACATTAAATAAAACACATAGGATTTCAAAGGAAACCAATTCTATTGAAAAGCAGTTATCAAAATACATTTTTACAAACAAATTTATGAACTTCAGGTTAAAAAGCCCTGATTTAGATTTAAAATGATGAAATCTTTAAGAGGGATCCAAAATATGTTCGAAACCTGAAACTTCTCTTGAGAAGTATGAAGGAAGGAAAATTATCCTAAGCATATCTGTGGGATTCTAAGGTACTTACATTTTTTCTGGGATGATAACTTGGGTCTACCAGACCCTGCTGCTTTATTTATGAATAGGCTAGTAGAAACAGAAAGAAAAGCATTACATTAAGAAAAAAAATTGGCTTCAAGGGACAAAAATGATTCCAGAAATGAAAAACGAGGTAAGCCAACTATTGATTAATCCCGAAAAAGTTTTCTTATCACTGTTACACATTACATTTGGTTTGATGAGGATTTTTTCAAGGTAGTAGATCAAAAATAAATCAGTTCTCTTTATGTGAGAAATAAATTTCCAAGAAGCAATGAAGTTCAAATAAAAAAGGGGAGATATGTGGGTTCTAAAATAAGGGAAGTGATAAATAAGAAAATTGAAGACACTCCATGGAAATCATCTAAAAAAGTGAACAAAAATTATTTTAGGAACCTGCAAAGCAGAAACTTACCAAGAAACTGTTAGTATTCACCTTAAGCCCTAAAATATTATAGAATGTAAAATGGCACTCAAGTGCATTTCTTGGATTCACATTTGGGTTTCCTTCTTTAATACCCTCAGTAAGGAACACAGGAAATGTTTCTATCAAGTTATCTACTCAGTGAAAAGGTGGCATTAGGGCAAATGGAATCCAAGCATGTGTGGTGACTACTCTTGAATGCTCTATGCAACTCCTAACACCCACACTCCCTAATTTTGCCTTTGGAACCAAGGAGAATAAATCTTATCTCTCTTGCACAAGAAACTCTTTTAGCACTAAAGACAATTGCCATAATGAAAGTCCTTCCTAACTGTGGCTACCCAGACTGAACACAATACTTTAGGTGTGGTATGACCAGAGCAGAATATGGAATCATGATCACTTATGCCTCTCTGAATGCAGCCCAAGATCCCATTAAACATTTGTGGTTGCCACATCTGAAAACTGATCCATAGTGAACTCTCAGTCCACTAAGACCTCCAGATCTTTTTCAGATGCACTGCTGCCTAAACTTGTCTTGAACTTGTAAATATAATTTTTTTCAAGTATAAGACCTCTAGTTTATCCTGACTGAATTTCACTTTATTAGATTCAACCCAATCCACTTCCCTGTCAAGATCTTTTTTGAATCCTGACTTTGCATCTGATTTGTAAGCTACTCCTTCCAGTTTTGTATCAAATCCAATTTTGATGTCTGCCACCCTGCACTGGGACCATCCGTTGGCAAACTTTTCCTCAACTGACATGGGAGCATTATGAATTACTTTTTAAGTCTAGCCATTTATCCATTCCGTCATCTTTCCCATGTCTCTCCACTTTTTTTCCTAAGAAGACCAGGAGGTACTTTATCCAACACAGGTAAAATTTAGTTAAACTAGCTCCACTGTCTTCCCTTCTCCAGGAAGCCTCTCCCAAGCCATCCTAAATCTAGGGTCGTATCTCTATGGGTCACCTCCCATTTATCCCAATGATAGCTTGTTTGTACATTGATGTTTGTGTGGTGTTTCCCTCATCAGACAGGGGGCTCCTTGAAATCAGGGATTGTCTTTTACCTTTCTCTGTGTTCCTGGCACTCATCACAATGTCTGGCACTGAAATGATTATTCACCGACTAATTGATTAGTTCAGTAACCCAGTTAAAAAAAGAAATGGAGTCAGTCTGGCATGAGCTGAAATCTATGCTGACTTTTGTGACCACTTCTTTGTTTTCTACAAATCTATTAGGAATAAGGAGTACATCTGTGACTTCACTGGTGGAAGGAAGTCCAAGGAGAGCAAATCTGTGCTGAAGGTGCAATGTTCTCTGAAACTTGTAATCGTAGAGAGTTGCTTACCCACAGGGAGGAGAGGTCCAGTGAATCATTCAGGGTCCCACAGTCAGTATGGAGCCCAAGTGAGGCTTGAACCCAGGACTCCAGGTCTCTGAGGCTAAATCTTGTCCACTAGATCAGGCTAGATCATGCTCCCCATCCAATAACCACCTCTTTAATAATCTACTGTGTAAGTTTGCTAGGAATTGAAGGTAAGTTCACTGGTCTGTAGTTTACATATTCTATTCCTTTTCCTTTTCTGAAAATTGGGACGATATTTGCCCTTTCCCAGTTTTTCAAAATCTTTCAACTATCATTTACAGTAACTCATAAGTCATAGCCTTTCATCTTTTCAGTGGCCAAAGGGGTCATTTATCTGGATCAAGTGATCCGAATTCATCAAAGACAGTTAATGGAGTTCTACTTTGCTGTCTTCATATTTATGTTACCCACAACCCACAGGGGTGGGGAGACCCTCTCCGACAAGGGGCCCTGAACATAGAACAAACCTACTTGAACGGTTCAGTCATGAAGAAGCCTGATCTCAAAAAGGAAATCAGACCTTTTCTCGTATATACTGTCTGGCTTTTACTTCCTTACCCCATGGTACCAGGGGCAAATATGACTCATAACTTAGAGAGATTAATGAGGTCCCTACTAGAAAAGTTATTTGATGTACCAAGTATAAATATTTATTTCCTCTACCAGAAAAGAAATGCTTAAAACACAAAAGATTCATAAGCACACATTAATGCCTACTTAAACATAAACCCATTACATCCATGATGTTTTCCTGAAAGGAGGGAAAGTCTGAGACCAAGGATACAAAAGATGACAGAAACCTACAACAAATACAGAAAACACATAAAGTACTCAAAGGACCCATAAAAGTCTGTAAACCGACACAGAAATACTCTATTATACTTTCTCCTGGGAGATAAAGCTTCCTGGGAGACTTGTGAGCCTGCTGCACAGAATTCACTTTCCTCTCTGTCAGCATTATCTGAAGAGCAGGACAAGGTCCAGATCATCTGGTGAACAGATTGTCTGGCTTATCCTCCTGGTGACAGTCATGAGATGCTACATCTTCCTACGTGGTCTTCAGTCATCATCATCCTAACACCCGGTATTGCAAACCATAGGCAACAGCCAGGAGCCTCTGGTTGTGTGTGCCCATTAGCAAGGAGCTTGAGGAGAGGTCCCAACTAAAAAGACAGAGAGTACTGGGCTTCCAGACATGAAGATCTAAGTTCTAGTAATGGGACCCTGGCCAAGTCACTTAACCAGTGTCAGTTTCCTCATCTATAAAATGAAAATAATAATAGCACCTATCTCCCAGCGTTGTTGTGAAAATCAAATGAAATAGTATTTGTGAATTGCTTAGGACATCTACTATTTGCCTGGCACATAGTGAGCCCTTAATCAATTCTTGTTTCTTTTCTTTATTCCTTCCCTTTTTCCTTTTTCCCTCTCTCTCCTCTTCTTTCTTTCTTTTCCTTCCTTCTCCTCTCTCCCTCCTTTCTCTCTTTCCCTCCCTCCTTCCCTGTCTCTTTCCCTTCTTCCCTAACTCTTTCCCTCCTTCTCTCCCTTCTCTCCTTCCCTCCTTCTTTCCCTCCCTCCCTCTTTTCCCTTTCTTTTTTCCTTCTTAATGTTGCATCCCTATAGTGTTGCTATAGCTTCATCACAGATGTGATTAAACTCTGAGCTTCCCTAGAGAAGGGATCTGTTTTGTTTTGTATTCTTCCTTGTATCCCCAGTGATTGCTTGCACCATCCCTGGTACATATACATACTTTTTGATGACTAATACCCAGCATTTAGCACAGTGCCTCACTAATAGTAGACACTTGAGAGATAGCTGTTGAGTGAATGAATTTCAGTTGTTTCAGTTACCCTCATGATAAGGAAGTACTGGGAAAACTGGGAAATGAAGGGAGCATTTGTACCACTTTCAAATACAGGGAGAGTAGTTGAAAGATACAGCTGTTTTTCATTATTATGTTCGTCTTAAGAATGTCCTTGCTGAACCTTGACTGAAAAAGTGAATTATCTGGTCTTTTTTTCTAATTAAGATAAATTTTCCCTTCCCTAATTTCAGAAAGTAAAAAAATTGTTTTACTTTAATGCCAGACCTAGCATTGATAAATTGAAATGTCTGACCAAAAGGATACAAAAATGCTGTTTTCTATTATTCTACTTTACAGTTTTTCTATAACACACATGAAATGTCACAGTTTGCATAAATTTATGAAACTGAGATTTATAAGTCCTTACTGAGAAAAGTGTTAAATAAAAAAAAGTAGCCATAGTAAATCAGATAACAGAAATACCCTCCTGTATATCAGTGAGTGAAAAAAATCATTAAAACACCAATATTTCTATTTTCGCTAGTGAATACATTTTCACTAAGAGAGAAAACCAAAGAAAAAATAGTTGGTACTAGCCATAGAAAATGCCATGTAACACTTTACAGATTCCATTATGGTATTACAAGGTAAAGAAGAAAGAAATAAGCACCATGAGAAATATCTTCTAATGAAGCATCCCTACCATCCCTTTCCCCCTCCTCCAAAGGCCTCTCACGGTGATATGATAAAAAGCAGGGCTCTAGATGGCTGTTAAAGTTGAAGCACAAGGTTCTGGCCTGTCTTACTAGCCTGAAGGAAAGGCCTGAATTTTGCCTGGTGATAGATTATATGTCTACTGTCTGAGGGCTATCCTAGTTCAGTTCAGAGACTTGCCACAGGGAGATAAATTTTTTGGCCACAGCAATTTTCAAAAACCATCTACTAAGTGATACAGGGATTTGGATTTGTGTTGGTGGAGGCATTAACCACCCTGACAACATCACAGGTCCTTGAACTATATATAAAGAACAGTACACTTACTATATATCTTTAAGACATAATATTTCATACTCTACAAATTCTGTGATCTCATCTATGTGAATATTCTCTGCCATAATGCAGATCCCATACCACCCAGGTAACAATTGTCCAGTCCCTGCCATAAGTTCATTGGACTGGCCCAATGTGCTAACCATCTTCCTGTCATCATCCTGACATTTTAGAAACATGAATGGAGCATGTGGGCCATTCATTTGTTGCTTCTTACCCTTACTACGGAGCTGAGTCATCTTTTTTTTTTTTCCAGTTTCTCTGATGTCATTTGCCATGGTATTTGTTGATTGGTGATCTACAGGCTCTCTCTTATGGGCTAATAAGAGATTTGTGCAATAAAGACAGGCAAAACAACATGGGATATAAGAATTTGCAGCACAATCTTCAGTTACAAAGCTAGCTCAGCTGCCTTCCTAGGGATGTAAAACATTTCAGGTATGTGTATATATATTACATATCACATATTATTATATATCATATATATATATGTTCTATGTATATAGGATATGTACATGTGTGCAACGTATACACATTTTTTTAATGGAGAAGAAAGTAAAAAATATATTGTAATTTAAGTTACATGGGCAAATACATCTCAATCCTTCACTCAACTTTACAGAAGTGGTTTAATGTTCCAAAGGTTTCCAGAAACTGTAATATTAATCTCATCAATTTTAGTCACACTTCAAGGATCAATGGATCCTTCAATAGAGATATTTCACACTAGAGTCTATGGATAGATTTCAGGAGGTCCATGAACTTAAATGGAAAAAATATTCATCTTATATTCATGAATTTTTGGTTTCTTTATCTATGTATTTTATTTAATGCATTAAGAGCCATTATTCTGAGAAGGGGTCCATAGGTTTGACCAGATTGTCACATGGGGTCCATGATACAAAACAGGTAAAGAATCCCTGTTCTAGACATAGTAGTACATTGCAACCTCTCCTTGTCTTAAAAGATGGTCTTTGAGAATTGTGAAAAAAAATTCTCCTGTTGGCCAGCCTCTCTGCACTTAGCTAGTCTAGTCCTCAGACTCAGGCCCATCTCTGGGCCCATAACCTTAGCCTCCCTAACTTAGCAGGACCTATCAGAGCTCCTGTATACTAGCATAATATACTAGCAGAACCTTCTGAAACCCAGGGACACAATAAGGCATGCCAGAGGACATTTGCCATTTCTAGCACACAACACTCCCTCTCCCCCTATGTGCCTTTGCATGGGCAGTATCAATGCTTTCCTTCCTCGTCCCTTTCTCTTTGTGTAATGAGTCTTGGTGGATGCCCAGATGATCACCTAAGAGGGGAGATGCCAGAAACCTGACTCTGGGAGGATGTCCTGCATTGGCCTACTAGGGTAATACCTACTACATGGGTGAGAACAGTTTCTTTCCATGCTGTGCAGCCACAACTAGGTACATCATTCATTCAACCACAGTAGAACAGTCTCGTGTTCTTGTATCCCACTCACCCATGGCATGAACACCATGTAATAAGTTAGGCAGAGAAAGGGATCATTTTCTCTTCCCCTTGGACCCCATGACACTGGACTTGGGGTTTTGGTCAGTTTCATTTGTCCTTTTTGGTTCTAGGTGCAGAAGGCAGAGTCCCTGGACCCAGGAGCTCGAGCCTTGAGAAACTTGGAGCCCAAAATACTAGAATGGGTCCAGCTCACTAGGGGAAGCCCTGAGAAACTGAGAAGCTAGGAGGCTTTGGACTTGAAGCAGATGGGACTGATGCTATTTAGGAAGGGAGTTAAGCCATGATCCTAATCCCCCTCTTCTCTTCAGAGACCAGAGGGATATAGAACAGAGAATCCCTTCCACATATCAGACCAGCTAGGTGGCATAGTAGATAGAGAGCTGGGTATGGAGTTGGGAAGGCCAGAATCCAAATCTTGCCTTAGACCTTTAGGAAGTTACTTGACCTCTGTTTGCCTCAGTTTCCTCATCTGTAAAATGAGAATCCTAATAAGAGCACCTATCTTCCAGGCTTGTTGTGAGTACCCTGGCACATAGTAAACACTATCTAAACATTAGCTATTATTCATATATTTATTTTTGCTATACCTTTGAATAAATTTTGTAAATATTTTGTAAAAAAAAAAAAAAAGCTAATCTTACTATTGTCATTAAATGGAAGAGGGTGCCTGAAGGCTGGGGGAACACAATATGTGGAGGTTTGACCAAATGCAGGAACAAGGGACATCCCCAACCCCATGGGCAGTGGAGTGCCCGTGGGTGGGATGCATTTAAATGTAACAGACCAGTCCTCCAGGCAGTGGAGACCAGAGAATCACTATAAACATTTACTTCTTTGGTTTCCTTCCAGACTCACTCAAATACCACATTCTAAAGATCTTTTGTGATGCCCCCACCCCCAGCCTCCCTAAAATTACATTCCATTTACTCTGAATTTATCTTGGGTGGTCTCTCCATTTGAATGGAAGCTTCTTAAGGGCAGGGCTTGTTTTTGCCTTAATTATCCCCACCCCTTTGCATAGTGCTTGATTCATATTTATAAATTAGTCAATCAATATTTATTAAATGACTACTATTCTTACTATTGTCTGACTGACAGAAGAGAACTTTGGTGGACAGCTAGTTACACATTAAAAAGAAAAAATTACATTTATATTGACATTTTTATTGGGGTTCAGCTAGGTAGCACAGTGGATAGAGTGTGCTGGGCCTGGAGTCAGGAAGACTTATCTTCCTGAATTTAAATCCAACCTGATATTTACTAGCTATGTGACCCTGGACAAGTCACTTCACCCTATTTCTATTTCCTCACCTGTAAAATAAGCTGGAGAAGGAAATGGTAGGCCACTCCAGTATTTTCACCAAGAAAACCCCAAATGGGGTCACAAAGAATTGAATATGACTGAAAAACAACTAAACAACAAACATTTTTATTCCATGTGCATTTTTGCTTGATTTCTTCTCCCCTAATCTTTCCATTCTCTGGACTTCATTGCTATAAGTAGATTTTCTTATATATTGGAGCTACACTAACATTTTTAATCTAAAATAAAATTGCATATTCAAATTATATACACAAACATTAAAGGAGTTAAATATATAACTGTAAATAAGGTGAAAAGGGAAGTTTCCCAAAAGTTTTGATTGCATTAAAAATAATAGCCATAATTGTTGGAATTGTTAAAGTTAACATCATAATAATTGTGCTAATTTATTACTAATTAACAAATCTAGTTAAGAGACAAACAGCTATCCAGGGTTTGTCATGTGTGAGTTTCTCCCTGGAGGCAAGGCAAGCACTTTTGGAAACTTCATTAAATGTTTAAGACCACTAAGGTACCACTAATGAGCTAGTCTTGGAGTCAAGAAGTCCGAGGTTCAAATCTCACCCCAGACACAACTTTATCATCCTGGGCAAGCCTGTTAACTCTGGCACATAGAGCCTCAGTTTCTTCAGCTGGAGTGTGGATAATAGCACTTATTTCACAGGTTGTTGGAGATCCAATGAGATGAGTGGACTCAGGGAGCAGATTGAGATGTATTATTTTTTGGGCATGGCCAATGCAGTGATTTTTTTTTCTTGCTTGACTAGGAGGATTTTTTTTTTTTTTTAACAATTGCTTTGTTTTTCTTTTTTTCCAATAGGGGAAGAGTATGGGAGGAGACAAAATAGATTTTTGCTCATCAAAAAAAAAAAGCAAAATTTTAAAAAGTTTCAGTTGGCTGACCATCTCTACTAGAGCCAATTTGTCCAGGTGTGCCCCTCATACCTTGTCTGTTTTAACTGGAATGGTCAGATCCACAAGTAAGGTCTCAACACATGTCATCTGTTCTTCCAGAAGTATGCAAAAGACATAGGCTTCATCGAGATGGCCTAAATTATCTTTTAAAGATCTCTTTGGCCATGACTCTGGACCTCATTTTACTGGACTCTAGGTAATTCTTTGACCTACCCAACTGTTGCATACCCATGCCAGTTTGTACACAAAATAAAAAGGTTCCATTCAAAAAGCATCGAGTGAGATCATGTATGTAAAATATTTTATGAGGCTTGAAGGTATCTAAAAATGTCAGCTGTTAATTTAATTCAACAAGAATTTGTTAGTCATCTCTTATAGGGAAGCAAGGACAAAAAGGGAAACATGTTCCATGCTCTCTTGGAACTCTCTGAGGGCTCAGCACACATACAGCTAAGTAAATACAAAGCAATTTGAGGAAGGAGATATCACTAACTAGGGAAGTCTCCATGGAGGAGGGGGTGACTGAGCTTTCAAGTCAACTCAACTGTGATAATGAATGTTCATGTTTATTTAGGGCTTTAGATATGTACAATGGTTTTAGACCACTGTAGCACTCTCTCTGGGGCCACTCCCCATATCACACTCTCTTTGATATTATGATATTATGCTTTGTTATTGTTCTTGGGCTGGTTCAGTAAAGTCTGATTCTTCATAACCCCATTTTGGGGTTTTCTTGACAGAGATACTGGAGTGGTTTGCCATTTCCTTCTCCAGCTCATTTTACAGATGGGGAAACTGAGGCAAACAGGGTTAAGGGACTTGCCTAGGATTACACAGCTATTAAGTGTCTAATGTTGAATTTGAATTCAGGTCTTTCGGCCCAGTAAGCCTTCCAGCTGAAGCTAATACCTCAAAGGTGCTATGTAAACACTAGCTATCATTATATTATAGAAATTGCTATTTTCATTTGTCATGACTATTTATGTTTTTAATCCAACCTGAGATTTCATAGGTGTAAGGAAAGCCAGATGAGAAAATAACTTTTACACATACAGATCCTATACTATGCTGCTACTTATAGTCTAAAGTAGCAGGAAATTGTGACTTACATGTTAACAAGTCTACCCCACACTTGTAATTTGGCACAAACATACTAGAAAGCAATTTGGAATTATAAAAGATAAAAAACAGCAAAAGAGATCAAAGAACGAAGGAAAGGTCCTTTATTCACAAAACATGTATAGTAGCTCTTTTTATGGTGGCAAAAAAAAAAAAAAAACCCAGGGAAGCTAAGCAAAGGTGTCTATCGGGTGAGGAATGGCTGAATTAATCGTGGTGTGTGAATGTGATGGATAATATTGGGCTGGAAGAAATGAAGAAATGGTTGATTTCAAGAAGTAGAAAGACTGGTATGAACTGATACAGAGTGAAGTCAGTAGAATCAGGAAGAACCATTTATACTCTATACCATCAATATTATAAAAATGAACAATTTTGAGGACTTTTCTAAACTAAGGAAGAACGAAATGAGCAGAACCGGGAGAACCTGTATACAATACCAGCAATACTGTAAAAACTAACAACACTGAAAGCTGAAGAACTAAGACCAATATAATGACCATTCATGATTCCAAAGGATGGAGTAGGAAATATTCTAACCATATCCACTATAGAGAGCTGCTGGATTTCAGGTACAGAATAAAGCAATCATGTGTGTGCCTACATGCATGCACATATGTGTATACACACAAACATTGCACATGTATGTGCACATACACATATATATGCACTGTGTATATTTGTATACAGTCTCTAAGTGAGAGAATTTATTTTGCTTGAATTTGCATGTTTGTTACTATGCATTTTCTTTTCTTTTTTTTCCCCCAATGGGGGAGGTGAGAGGGAGATAAAATAGATTGCTGTTCATTTCAAAATAGAGATGGAAGGGCTGTAGATTGGAAATTTTGCATGCACTTTCAGATGGTCTCTTTATTATGAGTTTTTCTTAATTCTTTTTACTTTATTCAAGAGACCTCTCAAAGCACGAGCAAAACCTTATCACATAAAAACAAAATATACCAATAAAGCTTTTTAAAAAATCTACATTGGCAAAAACATAGCATTAGAGAGGAGCAGGGTTTAGCTAATTTAAGTCTGTCAATATTCAGGTGAGGACTGATGACCAAAGGAGAGGGCGCCTTTGCCTAGGTCCCATGGCCAGTTAGTTATGGAAGCAGGACCAGCTCCCAGACCTTCAGACTCTCAAGTCCCTGTTCTGCTCTGCCACAGGGGCTGCCTTGGTGAGGGATAGGGTGGCCAATGAACTTGTGAGGATTTAAGAAGCAGAGACAGTTAACTTACCTTTGACCACTGGTCCTTCCTTTTAGTTTCTTTTTCTGGGCATTGACTGTTAAAAATGGTTTTGTTCTTTGTAGTCAGAGACAACCCAGGTGTCAATGTAGTTTCTCTTTGTGTTTGGCTAAAAAGATCAGCTTTCAAACAATTCCTTGGGGGGAAATTTTCTCTTGTTTTTGTCTATGTGATGCCAATTACCAGATATGACTGAATTTTCAGTCTTCAAGAAATTGCTGTGCATTGAGAAGTAAAGTCTAAAAAAAGGATCAATTAAAAAAATGTTAGTGGTCCGTTGCATGTTGGGAAGGGTGGGTGGGACTCTAAAAGGGGGTCCAGAAGGTAGAGATAATCTCTGTGCTGGGAGGGGTCTTAGGCCCCCTTAGCAGAGTACAAGCAAAAAAGGGTGGGAGTCTCAGGGGCATGCAGCCAAACACATATCCAATTCACAGCATTGTTGTAAACTAGCCGAGTACCCAGACTGGAAGCACAATCTCGCCTCTCTTAGATTCCTGCCTTCCTTGCCCCATCATGCAAACATTCATTCACAGCCTTGCTGGTACTTGTCTCCACCATTACAAAGGCCATCACAAAAATGACATTTGAATGGGAAGAAGAGCCAAGTGGCCTGACTGATGCAGTTCACAAATTAGCCAGGACTCTGGGCTTACCCCCCCATTCTGTAGGAAATGGTTGCAAATTGGGCAAGCAACGCATGCAAATGTGCTCTCCACACCCATAACCTTTCAAAAGTCTTTGGGAAGTCATCTCCCATTTAGCACCGTCCTCTCTACTCCCTGCAATATCTAACAGCTCTTCAATGCAAACTTCCAGTAGCATGTTTGGTATTCAACTCTTGGTTATTCTCTTTCTCTAAGCAGAAATTTTATTTAGTTTTAGCTGGAGGGCTAGAATGTCACATATAGTTGTAATAGAAAAATGTGTAAGATGATAGATGTATTTAACTACTCATTAATATGAATATGCAGATTGCCTATTATAATTTTAAAGTTTCAACTCCTTTCCTGAAGCTAGGTTTAGGTTTCAAATATAATCCTCACCTTGGTGGAATTTATTGGTGGAATTATTTCATTAGCAACCAACAAGCATTAATTAGATAGACAGATAAAGGATTTATTAAGTACTTCCTAAATGCCAGGTGTTAAGCACTGGGGAAAGAACACAAACAAGGAGGGCAGTCTGCCCTCAGGAGGGGAAACGTAAGGGGCTTACATGTGAATAGGAGACATCTTAAGGGGAAGTGGAAAGTGGGGAGGAGGGCCACATTGCTGCCTAGTGATAGCCAGGACCTGGGCAAGATAAAGGCAAAACTGGCTATCAAAACCCAGGGGGATTCCAGGGGTAGAGTCCAATTTTCAGGTAACAAGGAGGTAGAGATGATGGTGCAAGAAGAGAAGGCACAGTATGGAGATGGCTGGAAGTTCTTACCATGAGCAGACAGCAGGTTAGATGCTGGAGCTAGAAAGCAAGGTAAAAGCAGCCTTGATCTCCCAAGGAGGTTACATTTTAATAGGAGAGCTAACATATATGTACATGTATATACACATGTACACATATATGTACAGTCTTCCCTTCCAAATCATGACTTTCCCTTTCTTGGTTTTGATATATCATAAGTTGACATAAAAAAATAAATAGGAATTTTAGGGGAGTTTTGTGGAAACCACAGGGAAGACCAGCAGATGACACAGAACTTGTGAACAAATACATAACCCACATTTCACAATAAGACACTGTAAATACTCCATAAAAGCAGAAGAAAGAATTTAGACTTCTCTAGTACGAAAGGAGGGCCAAAAATTTTATGCACGTTTCCAGGTTGGGGGGTGCTGCACACCAAACCTCCTGTAATGTGGAAAGGGTAACTGTAAATGTGTACTTATAAAAGCTAGGGGTTCTTATCTCAACCCCCACTTACACTGACTAGTCAGATCCCTTAGAGAGAGAGAGAGAGAGAGTAGCTGTAATTCCCCTCCAGAATCCTAGTAGTATCCATTGAGGGTTTGGGGTTCTTCACTGATTCTATCAATGTGTTATCTTCCCTGCTTCTAGAACCCAGGTCTAGTTTGTTAACCCCAACATCAATCACCAATTATCTATTCAATATCAGTGCCAGTTAATATTTCCTCAATATTAATAATCATAGATTAAAACACCAGGATCATTTAACCAATTAATATCAATTAGCCTTTATAAAAGGGACAATATTTACTAAGAAGATATAGCCATAACAGAGGTACAATATATATCCTGCTGAACTGGAGGCACATTCTTTTCCTCTACCCCCTTGGTCCTTGGGAGGGGGAGGGGATTTAGACCTGTAAGCCTACTTCCAAAGGTAGGACAGCCAGTGAATGGTGTCTCTGAGTTAATATACTGCTAGGCTAGTTCATGCAGGTTGCCCCTAAGGGTCTTGCTAGTTCACTGGGCTCAGCTAGCAGCACACTTTGGCAGTGACTCCTAGACTTTTGGGGACTTGTTCTTCAAGGTCAATGCTTATAACCAATTCACTTGCTTGTCATGGCATCACCTCCCTGATGTCACGGTCCTCTTCAAGAACAAAGGACAGACAGCAATCTCTGTATAAGATCACAGCCATCTCAAATATTCCTTCACCTGAGAGCAGGAAAAAATACACCCAAGCAGTAGAAGAAACAGGTGAGAGAGGACCATGGCTGCTCCACTGCTTGAAGGGCATAACAGTTGTCATCCAGCATAATCGTGCAGGAAAGAGACTGAATTGTTCCTATGGAAGATTTTGTATGTACACAAAGTTCTGGCTCATCAGACAGGATACAGTAAGCAGATCAGATATAGTTATAGCATACCTGAAGTCCTTGTGGGGAATTACATCAGGGCAACCACGCTGGACATGTCCAGAGGGAGTGGACTTTTCTTGAGCAGTCCTCTGTTATACAAGACATGCATGGAAGAGAAAAATAAATATGAGCACCTAATATATATGTTAGGGTCAAGAAATAAAAAAGTATATAAATCCTCCACAAGGGCTCTACCTAATGGAGTCTTCCTTGGTGCCTTTCTCAGTCTTTAGATTCCCAGTGCATCACTGGAGCCATTTATCTATTGTATCTCTCTCTCCTGCTACATGACTAGTCTATTTCCTTTTCCTCTCAGATGGGTCACTGATGACATCATTTACATCATTTTCAGATGCGTTCGTGTCATCGTTGGTAATATGCCATAGCCTATTCACGTTCACCATGAATCTTTTCACTGTGCTTTGAGTCACCTTCGATTCTCTCTTCAGAGACTGTGACATTCCATGATTTTTGGCCACAGAGGATCAATCAACAAGAGAAAATCTGAGGGCTTTGGAGACAGGCAGTGACTAAAGCTCATTCAAGTGCAGAGCAGTCTCTCAAATGTGATCCAGCCTGTTTTCCTGCTGTTTAGTCTTGGACACAATTCATTGCCCATTGGGACTGACTATTCAACATCTATTAACTAATAGGCTAACTCAATGGACTCTTCATCTAACTACATGTTATTATCTGGGCAATAGTCATTCCTCATTCACTTGGTTTTTCCTGTGTGGATTAATAAACTGACTGAGTAAGGTTTTTTTTGGTAGTAATGGGAGCTAAGTAGATTTGGATACACAGAAGATGGAACATGGAGAGTTTTGAATGCCAGATAATGATTTAGACTTTATTCTAAAGTTGATCATTATAGATTTAGAGTTGGAAAGGATCTCACTCTTCACCTACTGCAACCTTCTCATTTTATAGTTGATATAACTAAGGTCCCCAGAAGTTAAGTGATTTATCCAAAATCACACAGTTAAGTCACAAGAGCCAGGTTTATGGTCACAGTCAGTCAACATTTATTAGATACTTACTATGTGCCAGCCCCTGCGCTAACCACTGAGGATACAAAGAAAGCCAAAGACAGTTCCTACCCTCAAGGAGCTCACATTTTAGTGAGGGAGACAACCTGCAAACAACTATGTTTGAGCAATGTACATAAAGGCTAAACTGAGGCTAATCACCAGAGAGAAGTTACTAGAATTAAGTGTGTGTGGAGGGGGGGGAAGGGGAGAGTTGGAAAAGGCTTCCTGTAGAAGATGGGACTTAGAGGAAGCTAGGGAAACAAGAAGGTAGAGATGAGGAGGGAGGGCATACCAGTTAAGGGGTATAACCAGAGAAAATGTTTGGAGTTGGAAGATGAAGTTTCTTGTTTGAATTTGGGGGCTGCAGGACCACAGATTTGGAACTGGAAAGAACCTTATAGATTTTCTGGTACAACACCTTCCTTTTATAGCTGAGGAATCTGAAGATCTGAGTAGTTGAGAAATTTGCTCAAGTTGCAAATAGTAGCAAAATATCATATCATAGAGTCTCAAATTTGCAGATAAATGAAATTAGATTATGTACAAGGCTTTGCTAAGGTTGATTGCACCTCTACATTTATAAGTTATAAGAAAGCAATCAAAAGAACCTATCTGTAAATTTTAGTATATGCTAAAATACATCAGAAGGTACTAACATTTTATGTTCATGGCAAGATAGAATTTATCAACAGTGATTTAAGTTGGAAATGCAAAGGTGACACCATGTGAACCATGCCTTGTGATTCCAGCCAATATCATGGGAAATGGAATGTGTGCAGGGGAACAGTGAAACAGACCAATGTGACTGTTACATGGAGGGTGGGAAGGAAGGTGGATGTTGTTCCATTCATCTGGGATAGTAGTCTGGAACCAGATGGTGAAGTGTTTTAAAAGCAAAGGACTTTGGGAAAGAGGGAAGCACTGAAATGTTTGAGCAGGAGAGTGAGATGGTCAGATAAGTGGTTCAGGAAATATCAGTTTGGACACTGCATAGAAAATAGTTTGGGAAGGAGAGAGACCAGAGGAAGGGAAACTACTCAGGGTGATATTGCTGTGGTCTAGAGGGATAATTTTCTTCTATTGTGAAATAACATGGGGATGATGATACTTTTATTTCCTATTTCTCTGTGGTGGACTGAATTAGAGTGTAAACTTTCTGAAGGCAGAGAGTGTGGTTTGGGGCCTGGGATTTTTTGCCTTTTTTGGTATCTACAATGCCTAGCATATAGTAAAAGTTTAATAAATATTTGTTAATTCACTGATTGACTGATGAGATAATGTTTGTGAACATTTTGAAACTGTAAAAGGTACCATATTAAAATAAGCTGTTCTTACTATATAGCATGTGTATTGTCCATGTAGGTTTTTTAATACACATACACACATAAATATACTATATATATTACATATTTACATATATGTATAAACACATACTATATATGTATGTATGATCAAATCTGGTCTCAGACACTTACTAGCTGTGTAACTGTGGCCAAGTTACTTAATACTGTTTGCCTCAGTTTCTCATCTGTAGAATGAGCTAGAGAAGGAAATAGAAAACCACTCCAGTATCTCTGCCAAGAAAACCCCAAATGGGGTCATGAAGAGTTGGACACAACTGAAACAACTCAACAATATATATATATATGTGTGTGTGTGTATACATATATCTATACTGTGCACACATGAATACATACACACCTGTGTGCACACACATGTATGTACACATATATGAATATATTCATTCACACAAATATATATGTATATATACACACACAGACACACAGGGTTTGTCTTAATGGGACTTGAGTGGCTCAGAGGAGAATATTGTGAGTTGGTAGAAATCTTAGGAATCTGGGCCACTTCTCTCCAAGGTAGACATTGAATCCTGCCTGAAAAGTAGCAAAAGAAGGGGTCACAAGGCTGGTTTTTCTGCTCTCCTCAAAGAGAGAGTATTAGAATAGAATTATATCTGATTCCCTAAATATTGCTAGTCCAAGGGGGAAGTGATTTAGTTGCTTTCCTGATCACTATCTCTTAAAAAGAAGGGATATTTTAAGCTTATTTATCCAAAGGCTTAACTTCTTCCCACTAAATGCTAGTTATACAAAAGATGATTATGAATATTAAATAGGGAACAAATGTATTTATCCTAGCAGAAAGCAAATAAAAATTAGAAAAGTTATACAGATTAGAATATACCAGATAATGTATAGAATAAGTGTTTTCTCCCACTGAGAGAAAGCTCAGTTCAACCAAGTAAGCTCAACTCAATTTCACCCATGGGGAAATTCCTCAAGTCTCTAGAGAAGAAGGCTAGAAATCAGGGACATGCTGGGGAATCAGTTTTATCCTACACATTTGCCTCCTTATGTTCGTTCCCTCTCTTTACATTTCTCCCCAAGGAGTGTCTGGAACCAAGTGTTTCCTCTCTTAAACCATAAAAGAGGAAAAAAGTCGCTCCCAGGGGTCTGCTGAAGCTAGCTCAAACAGGCTCAGGAGAGTAGATTTTAAAATTTTCGACCAAATTAACCAAATTGTTTTATCTATTTTTTTGTTTTTCCCCATAAAACCAGCTCCTAGTTTTATTTATTAGTTCAATAGTTTTCTTACTTTCAATTTTATTAATCTCTACTTTGACTTTGAAGATTTCCAATCTAGTGTTTAATTGGGAATTTTAAATTTGTTCTTTTTTGGGTTATTAAATTTTCCCTGAGAATATTTATACTTCAGAAAGGGGCAAATGTTACAAATAAGGACATGATTTGTTTTGTTGATTGTCTAGACTTAAGAAAGTATTGAAGAAAATGTTAATAATGGAGATTAAACTTAAAAGAGTGTTATGTATACGTTTCCCCCTCCAAAAAGAGAGCCAGTCTTTAAACATTTAGTAGCATACTGTCTCTCCCAAGCTCTCTTGCCAGCTCTTCCCCAATACAGACACATAGCCTCAGGTGGACATTCTTTCCATGAAGGAGGAAAGTCTGATGCAAGTGATTCAGCTCTGAACCCAGGAGCACATTGGTGGGAATCATCATCATCATCATCATCATCATTACTTTGTTGTGGACCTGTGGCTTCCCTGGTTTAGGAAACTTTCATCACAAATGATGCTCATTAATTATCTGTAACTCTTAGCAGAAGCTGAGGTGCCAAGGGGGTTGTAAGAGGATCAGCAGGGGTGCAGAAGGAGATGCTGGCCTGTGGTCTCTTTACTTACTGATGGAAGTCACTGTATCTGGGTGGTTGCTGTGGGATAGAAATGTTGGATGGAGCTTCTCCTATTTGTTGAATTGTTGTTGCTGATTAGTCGGTTCTTCACCACTCCATTTAAGGTTTTCTTGGCAAAGATACTGGAGGAATTTGCCATTTCCTTCTCCAGTTCATTTTACATATGAGGAAACTGAGGCAAACAGGGTGAAGTGGCTTGCCTCGGGCCACACCTCTGCTTTGCTGCTTCTTGTCCAATGGCAGAAAAATTCCTGCACTTCTCCAACCCACACCTCTCTAGTAAAGCTGCAGGATTTACATTCCACAGAGTTGCTACCAGCTGGATGCCATTGCAGGGTTGACAAGCACATCCTTTTAAGGAGCCATCTTAATTTCAATCAAGGAAACATTTCACTTAGTAAAAGGATACAGGTCATACTCTTTGGAGGCTTGTCAGAAAATAATTTCTGCATTGCAGCCAGCTGTGGACCATTTGGATGAAGAAAGAGATCTGCTGCTAAATTTAGCTGCTTCTAAGACAGAGGAAGACAGAAGCTTAGACAGCTGAGGACCCCAAATTCAAGAAAGACGGTAGAGTGACCCAAGAGAATGTTTCTGCAAAGCTTTCCATGACCAAAGAGAAGAGTTTGGAATATAAGCAATTACCATCTCTACCCACATATGTAACACAGGAAGAGATTAAAGACTGGCTGGGAAGCATGACTCCCCCCCCCCCCCAATGTCTGAAGCATTGTACTTGCCTTTTTACTTATGGGGGGAGGGAAGTTTAAAGGACACAGAACAAGGCAATATACTCCTAGAAGAGCTATTTATAAGCACCTCTCAAATCAGCATTCCAGCATGATTACTGCAGTATGCCTACCTTGATATTCAGACAACAGTTGGCATAATACATTAAAGAGAGATTCGTGCCAATCATTCATTCTTTCTAGCCCAGAATTCTAATAACCTAATGTCCATAAGCAAGTGGAATGTTATTCCACACACCCATAGGTCAAGATCCAGATCTCTCCCCGGCCCCCCCCCAATCCCCACTATTTATTTACAGAAAATCAAGAGCTTTTGATTAAAAGAATGCAACAAGAACAATATATGATTGGTTCCTTGTGCATTGGAGAAAGATAAATTATGAATGCTGTTTTAAAAATACATTTAAAATAGTTTAGAAATTAAGCTTTAGTTACAGTTATTTAACTACATGAATGGACATTGTTTTGCCTGCTTGGTCTGTGTCAGACTGTCATATGTCATGTAAGGTATGTGAGATATTCAGAGGGAAGAAGGACAGTCAACAGGCTAAGCGGTTGCCTGGGGTCTTCACTTATTCATTGCTTTCTAGCATATTTCAAGGTATTGTAGTATCACATTGCTAAACCAAGATTTCTTTTTTTCTTTTTTAGAATGAGTCTCCTTATCTTGGCCAAGGGAAGTATAGCAGCTTCTCACAGCCCAATCCTAATTCTCTTTGGCATGGATGCTTTAACCTGCTCCATTTTTCCCAACCTGACCTGGCTCACTCCTGCTTAGGCTGCCTGGTGGTCCTCTGCTCTGTGGTGTCTCACTATATATGTACTATTCTTAGTGTAGGCATCTGCTTGGCTTTGGGTCTACCACACCTCCAAGTTCCAGAGTTCAAGGGATTCACTAGCCTCAGCCTTTCCAGCAATCAGGACTAAAGTTACCATGCCTGGTCTAAATCAAGATTTTAAAAAGTAATGAAACATATTCATTCACATTGCTGTCACTAAGAACATTATTTTAAATAATAGGACTAGGAATTGGACCTGTGATTTTTATTGGTAGCTAGGTGAACCTGTAGTCAGGAAGATTTGTGTTAAAATCCAGTGTCAGATACTAGGTGTATAACCCTGGGAAAGCCTCTTAAACTCTGCCTCAGTTTCTACAATTGTAAAATGGGGATAATAAGGGCATCTACCTCTCAGGGTTGTCACAGCGATCAAATGAGATATTTGTAAAGCTCTTAGCACATGCAAGGTGCTTAATAAATCCTTCTTTTCTTGCTTCCTTCCTTCTTTCTTTCCTCCCTTTTTCCCTTCTTTCCCTCCCTTCCTTCCTTCCAATGCAGGTTGGCATCTCTGGCAACTTGCAGTTACAAAACTGCCTGGAGAACTGAGATTTGTGCAGGGTTGCACAGCTCAAAGGTGTCATCACCTGACTCCCAAGTTTTCCTGGCTTTGGGGGCAGCTCTCTAGCCATTGTCATGCTGATGATTATTATAAATGGAACTATCAATATTTTTAATAAGAGCTAAGGTGGTTTTTTAATGCTAAATTATATTTAAATAGTTTATCTTTTAAAATATCTATTTTTACATGTCATTTAACTAATATAACAAATTAAAACAGTAGTATATGTACATAATTTGTAAATACACACATAATGGAGGTGCATACTCAAGATTTTGCCATCATTTGGGTCAATCACTCATTCTTCCTAACTTAAAATTCAATAGCCCA
Organism: Petaurus breviceps papuanus; assembly: GCF_028583685.1. Lineage (NCBI taxonomy): Eukaryota > Metazoa > Chordata > Mammalia > Diprotodontia > Petauridae > Petaurus > Petaurus breviceps. Next base: position 33,825,437 of record NW_027185850.1, on the reverse strand, counting down.
ATGTCCATCCATAAGCAAATGCTTGGTCATCCTGTCAACAAGCTTTTATAGAGTAAACACTTACTATATGTCAGCACTTGGAATACAAATAGAGGCAGAACTGGGAATATAAATAAAAGCAGGAAGAAAGAATTTCTGCCCATAGGAAGTGTGTGTTCTAATGGAGAAAGACAACACATAAAAATACATTCAAAAAAGCTGAAGGGGTGGAGGAGGATGAAGGTACCTGGGGCAGGGCAGGGCAAGGCAGAAGTACATCCTGGAGAGGAATGAAGGCTGGATGGCTGGGTGTCCTCCTTAACATGGAGGTTCTGGGAGGAGATATGACAGGGGTGGAGGATGCTTCCAATGTACGATTATAATAACGAAAAACAATTCCAGGGCCGGAATGAGCTTCGGAAATAAAAAGGTTTCTGGGCCATGGTAGAGAAAGATTGCAGTGCAGCCCATGAAGGAATGACAACATGCACAATCAAATACATTTGGAGACCACTGGCTTATAGTCTTTTAGAGTTCTCTGGGGGGACTCAGAAGTTTATTGCCTTGAGGAGAGTAGAAGCCAATACCTGTCAGATGCAGGACACAGCCCAGATCCTTCTGATTCCTAAATCTACCCTCTTAGCAATTCTGCTTGAGACTTAGCACTTCTCTCTCAGTCTCCTTTGTGAGAATCATTTAGAGTCCTAAGGTGTGAAGTCTGGCCATGAGCCAGAACTCAATGAAAAACAGTAATCCTTCAGTGAATTTAGGAACACACCGATGTGGGTATTTCTAAAAACATTCCAGATCACAAACCATCCTTGTCTTCTCATCCTGTCTTGCACCAATCTGCTGGATTTTCAATCCCTTAAATTCCAAGGTATGGAGCAAAGGAAAACACACACACACACACACACACACACACACACACACACACACCCTGGTATTTATATAGTGTTTTGGTTTGAAAAACATTGTTCCATATTCTTTTTTTTTTTTTGAGGACAATTGTGATTAAGCGACTTGCCCAAGGTCACACAGCTAGTTTTTTGGTGTTAAGTGTCTGAGACTGGATTTGAACTCACATCCTCCTGACTACAGGGCCTGTGCTCTATTCACTGCGCCACCTAGCCACCCCCTATTCCTGTATTTTCACCCAACATTTTATTGTTCAAAATGAGTCATAGCATTTTAAAAAGGGATATTTTTCACAACCCAAGCGCTCCTTATATGTTTATTTTTTTGTATTTACATTTTATATTTATTATATTTTATTTTTAAAACAACTTTCTATTAATATCTTTTTTTTACATCTCCAAAATTTCCCCAATATCCTTCCACTTCCCAGAAAACCCGTATCATATGAAAAAGAATATTTTTAAATTAGAAAAGGAAGAGAAAAATCAGCAAAACTCATCAATATATCCAAAAAAAGTCTAAAGGTATGTTCAATGTACTACACCTGTGGACATCCCACCTCTACAAAATCATTCTCCTGTTTCTTAATGAGGTTGGGAGAATCCTGGGCAACTGGGAGGGAGGGGACAATGCGCCCATCACATTATCTTTGTTCATCAGTTCCCATGGCAAACTGGTCCCCAAAGATGTATTGAAATCTCCCTTTCATCAGAACTTTTCCCAGACTTCAAACTAATTGATCATTCCTCCTCCTTCTACTCTCACCCCTCTCCTTTTCCTGGGTAAGCCTGTTCTGTTTAAATGCAAATGTCTTTAAAGAGATTAACTAGAAGGTGAAGGTTCTATTTGGCTAAACCAGGACCTCTGTTTCCAAATTAGCGCCACTGCACTGAGGCAAATGGAATGGAGGGCAGCATTTACATTGTAGACTGTGATCCTATGAACAGCCAGGACAGCTAAACTGTCCAAAAGTTAATTGTCTTCTATGCTGTTTCAGCCACAATGCTAATTGCTTAAGAAAGGATTTAAAAGCAAACTGATTTTACTTCTCTGGAGCCGGAGGGATGAATCTGAATTTCAAAAATGTCCTTACTAGTTCTGGGGATTACCAGTGTCTGGCACATAGTAGGTGCTTAATAAATCCTTGTTGACCGACTTTAATACAGAATGCTTCTATAACTTTTGCTTCTTTTTTTATATTTTTACTCGATTTAAATATTTTAGTTTTATTATTTTATTATCCATCATTATCTCTAAATGTTTTCCTTACACCAGTTATTTACCAGTACTCATCTCCAAAGAACCCTCTTCTAACAATGAAATAGCTTGGTTTGCATCCAAGATGAGATTCGGATCCACATTTTGCTGACTTCAAGTCTAGCATCCTAACCATTACCCCTCACTGCCTCTCCAACCAAGGTCATTGCATTCCATCTGAATTTGGACTCATTTTCACTTACATTGCTGAAACTGTTGTGCGTGTTTTCCTCCTGGTTCTGCTTTATTCATGCTACGCAGGTTCATACAAGTGTTCTCAATTCTCTGAATTCCTCCGGCTCTTTAGTAAAGCAAATCTTAAAAGAAAGCGTTAGGATAGATTCCATTCTAAATCTCACTCATCACTATCTTCTATTTTAAACCTTTTCCCTCTTTGGGTCATTGATTTTTGTCAAGTTCTTAAAAGTCAGTTTTTCAGATCAAGAAAAAAAAATTCTGCCATTCCGAAGAATGCATACTCAATTACACAAACATTTCTTTAATTGGAAACACGTGTATTAGTGTGAGTCGGTCAATCAGTCAATAAGCATTTATTAAGATCTTACAATGTGCCAGGCACTGTGCTAGGCATTAGAAAGCAAAAAAAGAAGCAAAAGAGAGTCCCTGCCCTCAAGGAGCTTACAATCTAATAGAATAAAAAATAACTTTTTGAACTTCATTAGTCTTCAGAATTTGACTTGTTGAGATTTCATAGGGCTATATGAGGAAACCTACTTAAAACAGGAAGAAGCTTAGATAGGGGTTAAATAATTGCTCTAAAATTCTCTAATTATATGATGCAATGAGTAATGACAGTACTTTAAAACATGACATTCCATTCGCAAAAATAGACCTTAAAAAACTAAATGTTGGTCACATTTTTGGTTTTGGTCCAAAAATATTTCCATAGTTATGTTTTCAATTTAAACAATGCAATGTTTTCAATTTAAACCCAAAGCATGGTGTTAGGGAAAGGACCTCAATTTCTTCATCTATAAAATGGGGATAATAATAACACTTTACAAGATTGTTGTAATGCTCAAATGAGATAAGGTATGTAGAGCACTTTGCAAATCTTAAAGTACTATATGTGTGTGTGTATGTATGTATGTATGTTAGCTACTATCATTATCAATGGGAAGATGTTATCTTTGAGGGAGGTCTCTAGTGGAGTCCCCAAGGGATCTGTGTTTGGTGCCATTCAGTTTATATTTTTTATCAGTTACTTGGGTGCAGACAGAGATGGCATGCCAATCAAATCTGTAGATGACAAAAAACTGGAAGCAGAAAGTGGGATCTGAGCCAGGACTTGAAGGAAAGGAAAGCTGTGGAAACCAGGTGGCAGAGGCAAGGAGAAAGAAAATTCCTGGCACAGGATGGGAGACAGTCTGTGAAAAAGTGGCACAGTTGGGTGATGGAGGCACAACAAGTGGGTCAGTGCAATCATGGAGGTGAGTAAATTGTGAGAAGTCTGGGGAAGATGTTGCATCGTGGAAGACTTTAAAAGCCAAATAGAGGACCTATTGCCTGGATTGTATATCTCAGAGCTGGCAAACTTGCTTTTTATAATTGACCAGGAATGTGAACAATCTTCAGTCAGGCGATGGCAAAACTTCCCTTCTGATTTCATCAGGGAGAACTCATAGCAACCTTGAGAGTTAAGTGCTATTATTATTATACCTATTTTACAGATGAGGAAACTGAGGCAGACAAAAGTTAAGGGAATTGCCCAATGTTATACAGCTAGTAAGTGTCCAAATTAGTTGTAAACTCAGGTCTTAGTCACTTTGGGGAAGTTATTTGGCATTGTGGATAGAACTCTGGGCCTGGAGTCAGGAAGACATGAGTTCAAATTCAACCTTAGGCACTGTGTGACTGTGGGCAAGTCACTTAATTCAGTTTGCCTCAATCGACTCATCTGTAAAATGAGCTAGAGAAAGAAATGGCAAACCACTCCAAGATCTTTGCCAAGAAAACCCCAAATGGGGTCATGAAGAGTAGAACACAACTGAACTTAGTCACCTCATCGCCGCTGCAGATCATTTATGACTAGAGGTGACATTATTACTTAGAATATTCATTATAGATGATCAGCTCAAATAATTTAAACCAATGAGACACTCCCCACCCATAGTAAGTATTTGTGAAATGATGTTTTAGTTGAATTCCCAATAATTGCACTTAAGATGGAAAAGGCAGTTTCTATTTTAGGGCGAATCATCTGGAGGCAATAAATTTCCATTCAACATTCATCTTTGCCTCTTCAGAGTCAGCCTTTCTCAAACAAGTTTAAGTGAAATTTTCCCCAAATATTAAAAAAGTTCTTAGAATATGGCGATCTATATGAATACCTTCTAATGCATCTTCTAGATGTGAAAATTCCAGGACACAAAGAGCATTTTTAATAACACAATACAAAGGCAAATACATGGTCCCTGCGCTCAAACAGCATGGAAGATACAACTTACAGACACTTGTGTGCACACAAGAGATGTACAAGATAAATCAAAGGCTATGGCTTAACATTTCCATACCTTAGTGAATCTGAGATCTCACTGATGTGAGTACTCCTTCCCATGGTGTAGACAGCAACTCATCCATGGCTGCTTATCCTGCCTGACTCTCGCTTAGATCCTCCCATGTAGCTCCTATGAAGGTTCTACTGAAGACACAAAGAATGAAACAATTCCTCTGATCAAGAGGCTTATATTGTGATAGTGTAGGAGATTTGATACTGCAATCTGTTGAAAATGAAAAAAATAATAAAATGTTTTTCCAAAGTAGATGCCCTGCTTGATAGAAGGAAGAAAGGAAGAGAGGAACAGGATAATTCCTGCCTTCAAGAAGCTTACAGTACAATGGGGGAAGGTAATATTCAAAATAGAGCTAAACAGTGGGGTAGGAGTGCTGAAGATAAAGGTACCCTGCTGAAGTGGCATGGCTTTGAAGCCAGGAACTAGGTTGGAGGGAAATGGGGGAAAGACTGAATGGGAGAAGTGGTGGGCCTTTCAGAGGGATGTTCCAGGTTGAGAAGGCCTCAGGGGTAGTTCAATGTTCTGGAACATGGTGGACCTAGGAATGGTGGAAAGGTCCAGCATAAGAAAGAGACAGAATCATGGTTTTGAACCAGAGCCAGGACCAGGAGGGAAATGCTGGTACAAATCCCTCTCTCTTATAAATGACTGACTAGGAAAACCAAAATTGAGTAATATGGACCTAGAGTGTGTGTTTTTTCTTGGGGGGAGGGGTGTAAGGAGAGATGTGGCTTATTTCATTTAAGTCTTTTAAGTTGTCCCAGCCAAGGAAGACAATGTTATTCCACAAATGACCTATTTATAAAGTAACAAAAGGTTATGTACATTATGTTTAGGGATTGAATTCCAGGGTTAGAATTGGGGCTAAATGTTTATTGATGAATTGTTTCATTGATTATAGTAATAATACCTGACATTTTTAGTAGGTTTACAAAATATATTACATATATAGAGAATCAACCAAGGAGTTCTGGTCAACTTGATGAGGTTCAAAGGGTGAGGCCAATTTTGGGATTTTGATTTTATGTGAAGGACTCTGGTTATACCTTCTGGATAGGGACAAACATCTCCAAAGAATGATAAGTCTCATATCCCTGTGGAGTGACTGAGGAGACAGAAGGACTTTGCTTATATCTCTTTATGGAAACCCCAAAGATACTATTCACTGAGAGACAGCGGTTGAACCCCTTGACCTGAGAGATAGCATCAGATAGAGATGGCACCAACATGGCTTAAAGGGAGTTTCTGAATACCAATCTTCTTAAGGAGAAAGAAGACTTCAATTCAATTCAACTCAAAGCATTGATTAAGAGCCTACTATGTGCTAGGGGTTAGTGTAATGGGAATGTAAATTTTAAAGATCTTCCCTGCCCCTAGGCTAAAGTGCACCTGGAGCCTGGGGTGGGAGGCCTGTTTTTCAGTAGATACTTCTTGATTGGCCAGTGAGTCAATAAGGTTGTTACATTCTCTGAGCCAGGAGAAGGCTATATAAGCCCTGATGTGTAGCTTTGTTTTGGGGCTCACTTTGAGAAGTGTTCTGTGATTTGATCTGGATTCTGGGAAGCCATTGTTGAGAGCCCCCCCTTGGCTTTGAAAAACCCAGATGTTGAAACCCAGATATTGATGTGAGATGGATGTAATGGTTGGACAGTTTGGAAATTTGTCTACTTGATCTGTTTCTCTGTCTTGATAATTCTGTCTGTATATTCTGAAGTTCGGGGTGCTGACCTTTTTCCCCTGAACTAGGTAAACGATACATATTTGACTGATTAAAGTAAGCTTGTTAACCCATTTTGAGTTGCTTTCCTTTAACAAAGCAGATCTAAGAACTTGTGGTGGCAGCCACCCTGAGGACGCTTGGGGTGCTTTCTGCTACAGGTTAGTTAGGGTGAAAAGACAATTACGACACTGTCCTTGCCCCTAAGAAGCTTAGTATCTATGTGGGGAACAATCTATATAAAACAAAATATTTGTTGTTGTTGTTATTATTCAGTTGTTTTCAGTCATGTCAGATTCTCTGTGACTCCATCTGGGGTTTTCTTGGCAAAGATACTGAAGTAATTTGCCATTTCCTTCCCCAGCTCATTTTACAGAAGAAGAAACTGAGGCAAACAGGATTTAATGACTTGCCCAAGGTCACACAACCAGTAAGCTTCAGAGGCCAAATTTGAACTCAGGAAGACAAGTTTGTTAGATGCTCTCTTTACTGTGTCACTGAACTGCACCCAAACAAAGATATAGACAAAATAGTTTTGTTTTTTTTTTTGCCTTTTGGAGGGCAATTGGGGTTAAGTAACTTGCCCAAGGTTCCACGGCTAGTTTTTTTGTGTGGGTGTTAAATGTCTGAGGCCGGAACCGAACGTGGGTTCTCCTGACTCCAGGGTCTGTACTTTTACTCACTGCCACCTAGCCGCCCCAGACAAAATAGTTCTTAAAGGAAAAGGTATGGCACTAGCATCCGAAAGGATGTGAATAGGCCTTCTGGAGAAGGTGGCACTTGAGTTAAGCTTTGAAGAAAGCTGGGGGAGTCTAGAGAGGTGGGGAGGGAGGTGTTAGGATTAGCTTGGGCCAGGGTATCACGATGGAAGATGGAGGTTGCCGGCAACAAAGCAAATCAGTTTGACTGGAACACAGAGTATGTAGACTGGAGCCAAAGTTCGAGGGGCTTTACAAGCCAAAGAAAGCAACTAATAGTTTATCCTAAAGGCAACAGAGAGCCACAGGAGTTTCTTGAGCAGGGGAGGAGTGGTCTGGTCATACTTGTGCTGTAGGAATATACTATAACTTTAGTAGCTGTTTGGAGAATGGATTGGAGGGGCCAGAGGCAGAGGCAGGAAAATCAATTAAGAAGTTATTGCAGTGGTCCCCATGAGAGGTGATGAGAGCCTGAACTAGAATGGTGCTTTATAAATGCTGACTGATTGATTGAGGAGATCTTAGAGGTCACATGTTCCACTCCTCTCATTTTGCTGAAGAATCTGGGGCTTAGAGAGGTTTGCACCTACCCAAAGCTAGCACATCACACAGAAGCAGATCGGAGACTTGTATCTAGGTATCCTTCGAGTTCAATACTTTTCGACTATACCACAACTGCATTTGTCTGGTCCTTAAAAAAAAAAAGCTTTCATATTCTCTCATTCCAGTTCAGGGTTTGTGGTGGTTGTCGTTTTTAATCTCTTCTCAGATTGTGCTAAAATGGAACTAAATGATGGGGAGATGTTGATTGAATCGGCTAGAAAGTCATTTCCCCTAGTCCTGATGTTTAAAAAGTTTGATTTCCATTTTCCAAAGACGTGGCATTTTTGCATATCTTAGCCAAGAGAAATGGAGTTAGATTGCATTGCTGGGAAGAGATTTGAGTAACAGCGGATCCCTTAGAGTATATTATTAACCACCTTCTTCTTATAATTGATGCTTCTTCTCAGACAACTCTTCCCATCTAATCTCTGGGCTCTCACCAATAACCCTGCCCTCTTTTTGATCAAGTGTTTAATTTCCTTGAAAGATTTTCTCAGACTTCAACTATTGCTAAGGGGATTTTAATTTTACCCTAACCCTTTAATGGCTAAGTCTTGCATATCCACTGTTTCAAATAGGGGTATTTCTATTCATCTAAGTAAATAGTTCAAGGATTTGGATTCAATAGATAGCTAGAAAATGTTAGATCCGGATCAAAACAAAGGAAATGGAGGTTTCTGATCTCTCAAAGGGATTCTTCAGGATGTTGAAATAAGCAATTGATATCATTACAGAGCCTATCCCTGTGCCATTAAATGATGATCAGCTGAATTAGAAGGCGGGAGATTTCCGCTGACAATTTTTATCACTGTCATGGATTAATGGATCTTCTATAAGGAAGAACAAAGGAAAGGCACTGTTCATTTCAGGTAAATGTTTTTCTTCTTTGGCCTATACTCTAAAGTGTACTTAAAAGAACCATTCACAAGGCATCTCAATTATTCAATGGATTCCACTTTCATTTTCATCATTACTTTATATTTTTCTCCTCCTTTGGGTCCTCAAGTAGGAAAACTTAACCATCTGAATTTCATTTTCTATTTGCTCTTATATTTTTCTCAGCCAAAGGTTCTAAGAAGTAAAATATAGTGTGTAATCTCCTTGAGGACAGGAACTGATTTGTTTGTTTTCTTTTTGTAGAGCCTACCACATCTTTTATGTGGCAATTCATTTAAAGTCACAGAAATGATTAAATTAGACATGCTATAATCTGTTCTCTTCTTGGCCTGTGCCTGAAATTAAAGCACATTCTAGTATTGCAGAAGCAAAGACTAGATGTTCCTTTAACACTGGAGATAATAGTTTAAAAAAAGTGAAATAAAACTTAAAGCAATAATGTGACTCATGAAAAAATAATGGAGAAATGCCAAACCTAATTAAAAATATTGTATGATTCATGGATTCTTTCTGAAACAAATTTTTAAAAAAGAATTTAAATATTGGTTTTTTTACTCTAAAGTATGATGTGAATGTATATAGCTTTCCATAGGATATAATAATCCTATAAAATATATGAATTTGTGTTGCCAAAAAATATACTACTTTGTTAGTGGGTATTTACAATTTTAGACCTATGCTGTTTAATTTGATTCTTAGAGATAGTATAATAATGAGTTTGAAAAATCTTAATTGGCAAAAAAAGTACATTTAGTATGATCTAAAAGACCAAGTATTAGATATGTTTAAAAATTGCTTTATATAAGAAACTTTTGCTTATAGTCTTACTAGCTCACCCCTTCTTTTCCTTTCTCATCCCTCCCCCATTTTTTCCTTTATAAGTCTCATTAATATTAAACATTAATAGCTATTTTTCTTTAAAAAAATCACATTTCCTCAGTTTTGAAAATTTTTTATCACACTGATTAAGGTAACATTTACTTTCAGAGAAAATGCATGAACTATTAGAAAATTAGCTTTTCAGAATTATTTGAGAGAATTATGAAATATTTTTATTTTTAAAAATGTATTCATTTCTTTAAAAAAGGACTTTGATGGGAGGGTCATGATAAGTGCTGCATTTGCTAGTTTTCATAAATCAAGTTGGTTTCTGTAGGTTGGTGTTTCTTCAGAAGGTACAAAACTTAATGCTAAGAAGCTTATTATTATCACATGACTGTTTTTCTCTTTAGCATCACACTCATTGGTAACCAATCATTAGCAATAATGCCACCTTGTTTAAAGGTACTCTGTTACACGGTAATCTTGTGGATGCAAAAGACAGTTCCTCATGGAAAAGAAACAGCTGAAAAAATGTATACTAGAATGAAGAAGCCTATGACTCATTCATAATTTTGTAGTGTACCTTTTCACTTGGTGAAATGTTTTGGGGCAAGCCTTTATAGAATGCCTTTATAGAAACATGAAGAGCATATGGGTACTGAAATTTGGGGGGATAGGTACTAAATGTTTTGCTTTTTGTTCTCAAGTGCAATATAACAACTTAATAAGGCTTGGGTAATTTCAAAGTTATTAATTTAATAGCCATTAATCTAATAAAAGATTGTGTTCTTGACAAAAAAAAATATAGTTGGATAATGAATAGTTGAATAGTTGGATGATGTCCCCCTTCAATGTCTCCAGGGGTGGAAAGTTTGCAGCCTCCAGGCCACATGTGGCTCTCTAGGTCCTCCAGTGTGGCCCTTTGACCAAATCTTCACAGAAAATCAACTTCACAGAACAAATCCCCTTAATGAAAGGATTTATTCTGTAAAACTTGGACTCAGCCAAAAGGACAAACCCAAGCACCTAGATGGCCACACATGGCCCCAGTGCCTCAGGTTTCCCACCCCTGGAAGCAAGCAGAATTATACTCTCAATTTCCATATCACTTTACACCTAGACTATTGCAATAGCCTACTGGTGGGTCTGCCTGCTCCAAATCTCTCCCCACTCCAGTCAGTTCTCCATTCAGTCACTAGAGTAATTTGCTAAATCACAGCTCAGACTACATCACCCTTCTACTCAATAAACTCCTCTGGCTCCCTCTCACTTCTAGGAGAAAACAGAAAATCACCATCTGTTTGGTAGCTCAAAACGCCTTTCTAACCTAGCTCTCTCCCACCTTCCCAGTTTTCTTTCACTTTATTCCCTACCACCTACTTTTCAGTCCTGTTGCCCTGGCCTCCTGGTCATTCTACAAGCAAGACATTGCATCTCCAGATTCTGGGCATTTTCCCTTGCTGTGCCCCACACCTGGAATGCCTTCCTCCTCTTCTCAGCCTCATGACTCCCCTGGCTTCCTTCAGGTGCCAACTAATAGCGTCCCATCTTCTACAGGAAGCCTTTCTCAGACTCTTTTAATTCTAGTGCCTCCCCTCTGGGAATGACTTCATAGTTATCCTCTATGTGATATATAGTTTGCTTGTTGTCTCCCATTAGACGGTGAGCTCCTAGAAAGCTGGTACTATATTTTGCCTCTTTTTGTAACCCCAGTGCTAAGCACTGGGGCTGACCCATAGTAGGTGCTAATTAAATGTTTATTGAGCAACTATTCAGAAGCTAAATGTCTCTGTGATCTCTATTTCCTCTAGGGATGTAGTCCCCCATGATTCTGGTCTCTGTCTTCCATTCCATTCCAGACAGAATCCCAATCTCTCTCTCTCTCCATCTCTCTCTCTCTCTCTCTCTCTCTCTCTCTCTCTCTCTCTCTCTCTCTCTCTCTCTCTCTCTCTCTCTCTCTCTCTCTCTCTCTCTCTCTCTCTTTCTCTCTCTCTCTCTCTCTCCATCTCTCTCGATACATGTATAAATGTATACATACACATATATACATATATATGTATACACATACACACACTTTCAGTGTTAACTTTATTTTTGACTCTTAAACTATCCAAATCCTAGGTTAAAGTCCCAATGGGTTAATAATAGGCACAGCAGGGAAGAATAATTAGCATTAATTATACTTCTACTTAGGAGTTAAGTAAGGGGTTATTGCAAATCTTTAGTAAATTAAAATCATTTACATTTCACAAGTATGCTTGGATCTCACAAGTTTCCTATTTCACACTAAGAAGAAAGGTTCATTGACTAATAAAGCCTCCCTTGAAGGTGAAAGGCCTTAGTTAAACAAATATTTAGCCTTCTGTAATAGAATTGTACCCATAAGCACAATTAATTATTTTATTGATTGTCCTTCCCTACTCCTAGGCCTAGGCAGGGTGAATAAAAAAAAAACCAACTCTTCCTTTTTTAACACCATATATTTTGTTGTTGTTATTATTTTGGAGGCAATTGGGGTTGTGTCTTGCCCAGGGTCACATAGCTAGTACATATCTGAGGCTGGATTTGAATTCAGGTCCCTCTGACTTCAGGGCTAGTGTACCACCTAACTGCCCCAACCCATATATTTTTAAATGAATTTTCTCAATACTACTGAGACAGTGTATAGACTTGTTCAAAGGAAAGAGCACTGAATTTGTAGTCAGGGTACACGGTTTCAAATCCTGTCTTTGCAACTTGTTATCTGTATGACCTTGGATGTCATGCAATGCCTGAGGGTTGGACTAGATGGTCTTCCAGCCTATGATCCTCTGATTATTGTATTATAAGACGTCCTCCCTGGGTTCAAGTTTTGAGGAGTTACCAAACAAAGGAAAAACAAATTAATAAAAAGTTGATGAGGGGCTTCCCAAGATAGTTGCAAACTTACCAAACAAATAAAGGAAAGATGTCTTTCAAAGAGAGGACCTAGGACAACCCATCCATCCCCAGTGGTGCCACTGCAGTAGTAAAATATAGAACAGGGCATAAAATATGTTTTATTTTCCATCACTCACCATGGTTTCACAAAAGGGCATGGAGGGCTGGAGAAGGTTTGAGGATGAAGATGCTCAGCCACTAATAAATAGTCTAATAAACATCTGATTACTCTCCAATCCATGGCTCCATTTTGTACTACTCATGTAGTACCAGTGTGGTACAATGGAAAGAACATGGAATTTGAAGTTAGAGAATCTGAGTTTGAAGTCTAGTTCTCTCACTCACTACCTGTATGACGTTTTTGGGACAAGTCATTTGACATCCCAAAATAAACTTGATATTCCTGGCCTCCAGTTTCCTCCTCAGCAAAAAAAGAAAAAAAGGGAGGGGGAAATGGGAGAGTTAAGGAAAGTGACAAAATACTGAAGGGCCTGTGGAAAAACAGGTACACCGTTACACTGTTGGTGGAATTGTAAGCTTGACCAGTCATTTTGGAAAGCAATTTGGAACTATGTCCAAACAACTATTCAACTGTGCATACTCTTTAGCCCAGTGATACTGTTACCAGGTCTATACCCCCAAAGAGATCAATGAAAGAGGTATTTATAGTGGCTATTTTCATGGTATCAAAGAATTAGACATTGAGAGGTTGTCCCTCATTTGGGAAATGGCTGAACAAAATATGGTATATGAATGTGATGGAAGACTATTGCCTGATGAAGGGGATGGTTTCAAAGAACCCTGGGAAGACTTGTATGAATGAATATAAAGTGAAGTGAACAGAACCAAGAAAACAATTTATATAATAACAACATTGTAAAGACAAGCAAGTTTGATCAACACAATGACCAACCACATTTCCAGAGGAGTCATGAAACAGGCTACCCACCTCTATATAAAAATGTGATAGAGTCAGAGTGCTGATTGAGACATTTTTTTTTGAAAACATGGAGAATGCAGGAATTTGTTTTACTTTATGATACATATTTGTAATGGATTTTGTTTTTCTTGCTTTCACAAGATGGGGGAAGTAGAGGTAGAGGGGAGATATACCTAAAAATAAAATAAAATAAAATGAAATATGGTTGTACCAAGTGACCTCTAAGGTCCCTTCTGTTCCTAAATCTTCCCTTTTTGCTCTAAACTGATGATCCTATAAAGACCATACTATACTTCATAATATGATGTATTGATTTATGTTTTAGTGTTTGAAAGTTTTCTTCAGAAGGAAGGATGTTCAGATTTGAGAGACTACGAAGGCAAGAAAATGAGATTATTATTTACCTTTAAGAATAACTGATATAGTTCAAATCCGGCCTCAGACACTTAACACAAAAAAACTAGCCATGTGACCTTGGGCAAGTCACAATGCCAATTGCCCTCCAAAAAGCAAAAAAAAAAAAAAAAGAATAATTGATATGACAATACATGAGAATCTGAAAGCTTGTATAGATTCAGCCCTTGGATATGTTCACTCTCTCCCTCCACTAAATCCTGAAATCAGGTCACTGGGGTTCTCTGCACTGGCTTTTTCATTCCAGAAAGAAGAGCTAAGCATCATTTCTATTTTCTTATTATCAAATGCAATTCTTCAAATGATGGGTTAGAGGTTAGTTGAGCACAGTTCTAAAGAGGAAAGTCTTTTGAAGGTTTATATGGTTTGGAAGAAAATTCTACTGATCAGCACAACACAGCAGCAAAAGCCCCAGGCATGGCCAAGTTGTCAGTGTGATTGGAGGGAGGTGGTAGTGGAGATATGGGTGGTGCAGGGGAAGATGGGAGAAGAGCAGCTCTCACTTCTGACTTTAGTATTTCTGTCTGATGATATCATTCACTCAGTGGCCAACTTTTATAAACATGTAGCTATTTCTTATTCTCTTCTCCTTTACTTCTTATTATTACAGATACAATGACCTTTTTTGATAATGTATGCAACATTCTCCCCAAGCTGGTCCCCCACCTCTTGGCTGAGAAGAGATAGGTATTCGGACTTATTTCACATTATGCCCCTGCATAAACTCAGCAATTTAACAAATATGGCTGACTAGTTATTCCCAGAATCTGACATTTCATCCCTCACTGGCTCTTTGGAGTAGTCTAATTCTGGGCAAAGGGATGACAGTAAACCAGCAGACATCCTAAAGCCCAGGTATTGTTCTTTGGCCAGGCTTGGCTACCTCCAAAGAGCCAGCAGATTTTATGCATAGAGTATTAGAAAGAAAGATCCAAAAGACAGGATCATAGAATTTTGCCTTTAAGAAACACTGTATTTGGGGCGGCCAGGTAGCACAGCGAGTAAGAGCACTGGCTCCAGTGTCAGGATGACCTGGGGGATTGAATCCAGGCTCAGACACTTATTACCCACCCAGAAACACCTGGCTATGTAACCTTGAGCAAGTTACTTAACCCCAATTGCTTAAAAAAAAAAAAAAGAAACACTGTATTTGACTCAGCCTTAAAGACTATGACTTGGGGGAAAAATACATCAACATGTTGCCCACCTCCTGGCAGAGAGGGGTATAGACTCAAGATATACTATATATATATATTATGAAGGCCAATACAAGAATGTTCTTTTTCTTTCTTTTTTTCCCTCTTAATTGAGGGGAAGTAGGAGAGAGAGAACATAAATTCTTGTTCACATACACATACATAAAACTTCATTAAGTAACAAGCATTTATTAAGTTCATGAGATGACTCTTCTAAATAAATTTTTAAATATATCAGAGTTAGTTTAATATGGATAATGTGTCAGGAATTCTTTCAGGCTTGACAAGAGTCTTGCAAAAGAAATTATGAAGGGGGTCATCCAGTTGAAGCCCTGTTATAAATAAGTGCTTAGCCAGCCTTGAAGTGAAAATCCCTGAGGGGAGACCCACCACCTTCTGAGGCAGTCCATCCCACTTTTGGACAGTTCTAAATGTTAGGAAGATTTTTTCTCCCTCACATCAAACCTAAATCTGCCCCTGAAATTTCTATCTGCTTTTTTAGTTTGGTCCTCGGGGACCAAGCAAAACAAGGTCAGTTTCTTCTCTTATGTGTCATCTCCCTCATAAGAATATGAGGTCTTAGAAAGCTGGGGCTCTTACTTATCTGTTCACATCTGTATTGTACTTGCTAAGTGCCTGGCCCATAATAGATGCTTCATTCATTCATTTATTCATTCATTCATATTTGATGACAGTTATCATTTTCCACATTCCACCAATCTTTTCATTTTTAGGCTAAAAATCTCCAATTCATAGTAAAAACAACTGGCATTTATATTATAGCATTTTAAGGTTAGCAAAGTTCTTTAGAAATGTTAGCTCATTTGATCTTCACAACAACCATCGAGGTAGGCACTATCATTAGCCCCATTTTGCAGTGGAGGAAACGAGCAGATGGAGGTTAAATGACTTGCTTAGGGTCACACATCACACAGCTATCAAGTGTCTGAGTCAAGATTTAAATCCATATTTCCTGTCTCCAAGTCCAGCTCCCCATCTCTAAACCAATAGTCCTCAATTTTTTTATCTCAGGATCCCTTTACACATTTTTTTAGAGCTTTCACACAGAAATACTTATTTTAGAAGTATTTAGAAGGTATATTATATATTTTATATATATATATATATATTTTAAAGCAATAGGGGTTAGGTAACTTGCTCAAGGTTACACGGTCAGGTGTTTCTGGGTGGGTGCTAAGTGTCTGAGCCCGGGATTCGATCCCCAGGTCATCCCGACACTGGAGCCTGTGCTCTTACTTGCTGTGCTACCTGGCCTCCCCTAGAAGGTATATTATTATATATATAAAATAATATATATTATTTTAGAAGGTATAATTACAAATATAAAGACTTATTCCAGCAACATGTAGGAGGTAGAATTCCCTTCTTTGTACTGCCTCCATCTCTGGAGAAGGGTTCATAGTTTAGCTTATTTCCTATAGGGCACTCTGCCAATTCCAAGTCCCCAAATCCCACTTCAGCCTTGAGTCCCAGGCATACTGGCTTTTTAGGGCTTTCATGCCAGGCTGACTGGTGTACCATCCCGCCCAGAATCCTGGCTCCAAGGTATCATGTGTCCCATGATAATCACCTCCAGCACCTGAAACTATACTCCTAAAAATAATTGAGGACCCCTGAAAGCTTTTGTTTATGTGAGTTATAAATATCAATATTTAGCATATTAGATATTAAAGTTGATAAAATTATAAAATGTATATTTATTAATTTTAAATACCAATAATAAACCCATAACATATTTTTATTAAAATTGTTATATTTTCTAAAACCAAAAACTCAAAGTGACAAATCTCATTGTTTTATATATATATTTTTGCAAATCTCTTTAATTCCTGACTTCATACAAGACATTTGGATTCTCCTGTCTACCTACTGTGATGTATAGCTTTGGTTGAAATACACGAAGAAAATCTGGAACCACATAGATATGTAGTTGCAAAAGGGAAGAATGTTTTAAGAGGCTAATAACATCTTGGTATTGCTATAAATATAATTTTACCCTTGAAGATTCCATGAAAAGGTCTTTGGGACGGAATATCTTCCCTGAACTGTGGGTCCTGGAACTCAATGCCAAACCAAAGATGTGACCAAGGACAGCAGAATTATTCTCTCCGATGTTCTAGGGACAATTCCTCTCTTGATGCAGCTCAAGATTGCTATAAAATTCAGGGATCAGCCTAGATGACCTCTAAGGTCCTGATATACTCTAAGTCCTAGGATGCTATGTTACGATCAGAGGGATAGGCTAGCTCTGTGTCCAGCGACTGTGTCTTCCAGAATTTAATCACTATCTCTCTATATCCCTAAGTTTGTTTGTTTTCTGCCTTATCAGGTGCTTAAGGAGATGTATTTGTGTCTTCAGGTCACTAGAAGAGGCAGGGAATGGAAGGAGTCCTGGTCTCATAGTCAAAAGGCCTAGGAGGGAGTCACGTGACTCTGGCAAGTGATCTTACCTCTGGAAGCCTCAGTTTCCTCGTATATAAAACGGGGTAAGTACATGGGTACCTACTTCACAAGGTTATTTGGAAGAGCACACTTTGAAGGCTGAGAAATATTATGGCCTATGTACAGTAGAAGAGAAATTAAAGCCAACCTGGAGAACAACACCTTTTGCCTATTGGTACTAGGTGGCAAAATGTAGAGAGGACCAGGCCTGGAGTCAGAAAGACTCATCTTCCTAAGTTGAAATCTGGCCTCAGACACTTTCTGACTGTGATATCCTGGGCAAGTCACTGAACCACATTTGCCTCAGTTCCCTCATGTGTAAAATGAGCTGGAAAAGGAAATAACAAACCACTTCAGTATCTCTGCCAAGAAAACCCCAGTATAGGGTCACAAAGAATTGGACAGGACTGAAATAGTTGAACAATGAAAACAATAAAAGTTCTCATAGTAGGTGTTGGATGAACATTTCTTTTTTTTTTTTTTTAAAGCAATTGGGGTTAAGTAACTTGCTCAAGGTTACATGGCCAGGTGTTTCTGGGTGGGTGCTAAGTGTCTGAGCCTGGGATTCGATCTCCAGGTCTTCTCAACACTGGAGCCGGTGCTCTTACTCGCCGTGCTACCTGGCCACCCCTGGATGAACATTTCTGAAAGGAGAGGGGGAGCGAAGGGAAAAAGTGTTGGACTAAATACTTTAGGGAGATGATTTCATTTGAGGTCAAGGTTTGTTGACTGCTGTTCCTTGGGTCTTAGAGAATTAGAAGTTGACTTTTTACTTAAACAAGAATGTTTTGGGGAGGGGAGGGAGGTATCCATCTCTGGACCTCAGGGGCCACAAGTCTCTGTCTCTTCTGCGGCTTCTCCTCCCTCCTCCTTACTCCAGCCTCTTTCTCATTGGTGCCCTCCCCTCACACACACACCCCCACACCCAACCATCACTCCTTGTTTTGTGAGAGGGCCAAAATCAAACAGAACTCTTACTCTTAGTAAGGGCCTGGGACTGGGACTCAATAGACTTGAGCCTATAGAGTTGAGGTAGGGAGGTAGGAAATGCCTGAAGGATGTGTCAGAAACAATGAAACTTATGGATCTTAAAAAGCATCAGAATATTACTTTGTGAACTAGGGTTGACAGCCCAAGGGCTTTTTATTTGGAGAGATCATTTCAATGACCCAGATTTTCATGGACTTTAATTACCGTTACAAAGAAACTTTGCCTTCCATCTGTCAATAAACTTTTATTAAGCTTCAGAGCCTGCCTGTGTGCAGGCACCATGCTAAGCTCTGGGGAGATGAAGAAAGACGAAAGACAGACTCTCAAGAAGCTCACAGTCTAAGGGGAGCCAACATGCAAAAGACCATGTATAGAGAAAACACAGACAGGATAAACTGGACATAGTCATGGGGAGGGGAGAGAAAAGGAAACAAGCACTTATACAGCACCGACTATGGGCCAAGCACTGGGCTAGGTGCTTCTTACATATCATTTTACCCTTACAACAACCCCCAGAAGTAGGTGTTATTATTATTATTTCCATTTTATGGTTGAGGAAACTGAGGCAGACAGATTAAGTGACTGAGGGCAGATTTGAACTCAAGGCTCAGTACTTGTATGCACTACCCTAGGTTTCTTGGAAAAGGTGGGGTTTTTAGATGGTCTTCATTTATAATTGTTCTGCTGCTGCAATAAATATTGAATGAATGAATGAAGGGAGGAGGGGAAGAGCTCCCAGGCTTTTAATTTTCAACTTCTTGGCTCATCAGGCTTTGCCTGCAAAGTCATAAACAAACACAAAATGGCAAAGCTCCTCTTGGTGATGGGCCCTACCTGACTTAGGCAGTTCCCCTGAGGAAGACAATTCAAGGATATTCACCTCTGTAAAGTCCCTTCCAAGTGTCCATGAGTTCATAGACTAAAATACAGGAGGCCAGTCTTCTTAAAAATAACTCTTTAATGAGAGCTCTCAGAAATCTGAGAAGCCTCTTTTTGGGGTGAGAGGAGGGGAAAGGGGGTCTTAGAGAAACATAGACTGAAGTATTGCCAATCTCTAGAGATTATTGAGTGAAGAGAGTGCCTTGCCAAGTTTAGAGCACTACAGAAATGGGAATTGTTATGTTATAAGATTAAGAAACCCCAGGTTGGAGTTTTTCCCTTTTTACTACCTATCTCTATGTGACCCTGCCTCCCTATTTTGGTGGAGGGCAGGTACTGATGGGGTGCTTGGGATCTATGTTTGTAATATCAGTTTGTAAAATCAATTTGTAAAACCAGTCTGTAAAATCACACTCTCCCCCCCCCCCCGCCCCAGAGCATTAACTCTGCCCCTTCCCCCTGCCAGCACTCTGCCCAGCAACACATGAACTGTTTATCTCTGCCTGGAACAATAACAAGCTACACTTGGGAATCCTTCACTAAACCATCTATAAACATTTTAGTTTAGGCAAATGTTATCTCCCCTTGGTAAAGTGGGCAGCTGCACCCATGAATCCTTCAATGCCCTATCTCTAGGTTAACTCCTTAGCCAATTATACACATACTGAGTCTCCGTTAGCCTTGGTTCCCAACATCCATCTTGTCAAACATGACACTGATGGGTGGCAGACTAGGCACTTCTCAGTCAGCCCCTGACCACCAGCTGCGTTAGTGACATTTCAGGCCAAAAACCATACCTCCAGGTAGCCCCATCTTGGGCTATTTCCCAATGAATTATGGGCGATACACCTGCACAGTTGACATTAAAAGTGCATGTTCCTTTAAGCACTGACCACTCCTTAACTCCTCCCTAATCCCACCCTAACTCACCTAGTTAGCATAATTGACATCTGATTTATTGCCTAGACTCCTTAAAAACTATGCCTATGTCTTCTTTAAGTTTGCAGGCTGTCTAAGAACTCTTGCCCGCTATACAGCATAACAATAAACTTGCAGGTTCCCTAAGAACTTTTGCCCGCTGTAAAGTGTAACAATAAACTTTTACAATCCTGACTTCAAGACTGCTTGGGCCTAGTGAATTCTTTCCAGACTGAATCAGAGTTCCTGTATAACCTATTGCCACCCCCACATCAGTACCATTATCCTTCTAATCATTTGGGTTCATCCTGGCATCCTTGATTCTCCATCCTCCTTGACCACTCCTATCCAATCGGGTATGAAGTCTTGCCCAACCTTGACATTGCAATTCGGATTTGACCATGTTACTCCATGACTCAATAAATTCCACTGCTTCAAACACATACATATGTTCAGCCTTTAAAAATGTTCACAACCTGACTCCAACCTCCCTTTCCAACTTCATTATGCATTTGGTACAGTCATGAACTATGATGTTCCTGCCACACTGGTCTTTTGCTCTCCATTGTACACATTTTATGTACAATGTACATTTTATGTACAAGGCCACTTGTCTGTAATGGACTCCCTCCTCACCTCTGCTTCTTAGAATCCTCAGTTTCTTCCTGTAAAATAAAGGGTTTGGACTAAGGAAGGGCTTCTAAGACCCCTCTAGTTCTAAAACTCTGAACAGATCACCCAACATGTAGCACAGTGCCTAAATAAGTGTTGTTAAAAAAAAATGCTTGTGGATTGACTGAGCAAATAACTTTGTTAAGCCTCAGTTCTCTTATCTATGAAATGGGGACAATAACGGTTTTTGTTCCCTTCCTTTCAGTGTGGACCTGAGGAGCAAATGAGAAAATAGATGCATACACTTTGCAAATATACTATAGAAATGCAAACTCTTCTTTTTATTATTATTTCTATTTTGGCCTTTGACTCCTTTGGTGTATATGTGTCTAAATGAAGAAACTCCTTTCATCGGGATAGAAAAACATCTACTCAGGAACTTGGAGAGTGACCAAAAGTCACATAAGTATCTGATGGAGGACTTGAACCCAGATTTTCCTGTCTCCAGGGCCAGAGTGGTATTAATATACTGCTTCTCATTAATCATTCTTATCTCCTGATTTCTCTCTTGTATAAGTTCAGGTTTTTCTGCACTGGCTTTTTAAAAAGTGACAGACATACACTTTCTGGAGAACAGGACACTGAGTTTTTTACATGTAAATACCCCTGAGAGGGTTGGACCTACAGGCATCCTGGAGAAAGAGCCATTATATAACTCTGCTCCTGAGTTCCTCAAGGAAAATGGCAGGCCACAGCAGAACAATATGACCAGTCTCTGGGCAGATGTTCCAAGCTTCTTCAGGTGCCAGCAAAGGACTTTGTCCTGGGAAGTTGGACCATGAAACCTTCTGAAAGGGAAAAACCATTAAAAATTTTGAAAAAAAAGAAAGCTTTATGAGAAAATCCCCATTCCCTATAAGTAACTCAAGTACACATTAAGTATTGTGTTCTGCTCAAATATTTTAAAAGCTGGGGGCAGTCTGCTACATTTGTGGGGTACTTTGAGAAGCATAGTGCATACTCATTATTGAACTGGATCCCAGAAAGGGAGACTAAGTCCCACTCTTTCTGTTTGACAGATAACTACTCCTTTTTTTTTTTTAAACAATCTGGGTTAAGTAACTTGCTCAAGGTTACACAGCCAGTTATTTCTGGGTGTGGTGCTGAGTATCTGAGCCAGGATTTGATCCAGGTCATCCCGACACTGGATCCAGTGCTCTTACTCACTGCACCACCTGGCTGCCCCTAAGCAATTGGGGTTAAGTAACTTGCTCAAGGTTACATGGCCAGGTGTTTCTGGGTGGGTGCTAAGTGTCTGAGCCCAGGATTCAATCTCCAGGTCATCCCAACACTGGATCCGGTGCTCTTACTCGCTGTGCTACCTGGCCGTCCCCAGATAACTACTCCTTACTAACTCTATTCAGCTGAGTGGAGCAGCCTGCAATCAGGAAGATCTGAGTTCAAATCCATCCTCAGATGATTACTAGTTGTGTGACCCTGGGTAAGTCACTTACTGACTATCTGCCTCGGTTTTCTCATCTGTAAAATGAAGGTGTTAGATTTAGTCTCTAAGGTTCCTTCTAGCTCTAGGCTGTTTACCTCATCCTGCATCCCCTCTGTGACTTCCCTGACAAGTGTCAATCTAACCCCAATCTGAAGAGCTATAGTGAGGATGGAGGAGGGTCACTCAACAGTTAAGAGGCAAGACCGAGTTACAACAGATATTCCCAACTCCTAGTCCAGAGTTCCTAAGTGTAGTGGGCATTTGAAACAGGGTTTCCACAAGCACTGAAACAAATTAACTCAACTAAACAGAAGGGAAACAGTTTTTGACATAAATGTGGACAAAGCCAGACTCAGAATCTTTGTATCTTACCAGAAAATATCAAACTCAATTTAGCCAAAGCAGAACTAAGAATCTTTCCTCCTAAAAGACCCTTCTTTCCAACTCCCCCTCTTTCTGTTGAGGGCACCCCACTCCTTTCAGTCACCCAGGTGCTAACCTTGGTGTCAGTCATCTTTGACATTTCCCTCTCCCCCTCTCCTCACACCCAATCAGCTTCCAGTCTCGTGGAGTTTGCCTTTTCAACACCTCTCTCATCAGCCCACTTCTTAGCTACATGGAGACCTCTTATTCCAGGCTCTCATCTGCTCTGGTCTGAGCTATTGCGATCATATCCTGATCCGCCTCGCTGCCTTCTCCCCACTTAAATCTGTTTTCCACACAGCTGCCAGACAGCTGAAGCGCAGTCCTAACAAGTTCTCTTCTTCTCAATTAATTCTAATGGCTCAACTCTAGGATAAAATACAAACTCCCCTGTTTCACCTGCAAAGCCCTTCAAAATCTGGCCCCAGTTTATCTTTTCAGACTAGTTACACATTACCCTAGGCTTCAGCCAAACTGTCCTGTTGGCTGTCCCTGGTACTTGATGAATGCCTGGACCACTTTCCTTTTTCTCCTGTATCTCTGAGAACCCTCTGCCTGCATTCAAGGCTCTCAGTTCAAGTGGCACCCCCTTCTAGAGGCTTTTCTTTACTGGTTTCCCCAAGTATTGATGTCTTTTACATCACTGTGAAGTTTTAAATTTTTCTCTATTTACTTATCTATGAATATGTAGTTTTCCCCTAGAAGAATGGAAGCCCCCTTGAGGGCAGGGAATAGCTCACTTTTACTTTTGTATCCCCACCCACCAGTACATAGTAGATTAATAAACTTAAGAATAGGAAGAAGCCTCAGAAGTCATTTAATTGAACTCATGACTTGAGAATAATCTCCTCTCTCTGGACAAGGGTCTTCTAGCCCTCCCTTGAAGATCTTCAGGGCTAGGGAAGCCATCTTCTGAAACAGACCTTTTCTTTTTTGAATAGTTCTAATTATTAAGTGGTTTCTGCCTTTTCTTCCTTGGAACAGAAATCAGTTTCTCTAACTCTAACTCTATCCCCTTGCACCTCCTAATCTTGCCTCCTGGGGCCAGCCAGAACAAATCTGATTCCTCTTCCACAGACAGCCCTTCAAATGCTTGCAGATACTAGATCATGTCCCCCCTGAGCTTGTACCCACTTGAAGATAGATCAGAACAAGCATAGGTAGTGGGAAAACAAAGAAAAGAAAGAAAGGCATCATTCCCTATATTGTCAATTCTAACGGTGTGGCCACCAGGGATTAGCAAGAACATAAATGATTTATTTGAATGACAACAGCAGAGCTGATACTGACAATATGGTGAAATAGAGACAGCTGGGAAATTCTCTGTAGCTAAGGACAAAAATGAAGCCAATGCCCCGTGGCATCTGAGGGGCATGAAGGACCTTATCTAGAGATAAGGACAAGGGAGAAAAGCCTCTATCGGAATCCTCTGGGATTCCAGGATTCCATGAATTTAAAACACCGGAGGGAGCAACCAGACATGAGGGAGACTTGGATCCAGGGAAGATGAGGCTCTCTTGTAAGGAAAGGGAGCCTGAACCGGTATATTAGCCAAGGGTTCTGCCTGTCCTTCCTTTTAAATATGAATGATAAAATCCCTCTTGGCCAACAGCTTTATCCCAATCAGATCTGCTAAATGGAAGGGGTGCAGAATGTTCAACCAAATGTGGGGGAAATGGAACTTTGGCTCCAAGTTCTCTAGTGATGCCAGGAAAGCTTCCCATTTGGCAGCCTGGGCTGGCCTCCCTCCCTTTGCACAAAATGCATCTTGGAGAAGGTTTAAAAGCATGCATTGGATAACATTCAAAGGTATCATCAACACACACACACACACACACACACACACACACACACACACACACACACACACACACACACCCACACCAAAATTAAATTCTCCAAGAGGATACCATGATGCCAAGAAGTAAGTGCTGGCTGTTGATTTTGAGGTCCTGAGTTTGAATTCTGTCTCTCATTGCTACTCACTACTTGTATGAAACTGGGTAAGTCATCTGGGCCTCAGTTTCCTTAACTATAAAAGAGAGAATTTGGACTCCAATGGCTTCTACATTCCTTTCCAACTTGAAATCTATGATGCTTTGATAGTATATCTGAAGCTCCTTCCATCTGTAAAGCTATGTTCTTCATTTCAGGGGTGCTATAGGATAGTAGGGGCTATGGAATCAGAGGACTTGGGTTCAAATCTCTGTTCTGACACTGACTACTGTGTGACCTCAGTTTTCTTATCTGTAAAATAAATTTGAATTAGATGATCTCTTTGGTGCCTTCTGGCTCTAAATGGTTGCCAAATGAGCCTTTATCAGGAGGAAAACTGGGTAACAGCAGGGTTCTGACCATCTTTTGTTTGTTTTTGAGGGGGGAAGGCAGGGCAATTGGGGTTAAGTGACTTGCCAACATCACACAGCTAGTAAGTGTCAAGCCAAGCGTCTGAGGTCACATTTGAACTCAGGTCCTCCTGAGGTGCTCTATTCACTGCACCATCTCACTGCCCTGGGTCTAACCACCTTGAAAACCCAGCCTGAGGGTCTGGTAGGTTGAGACATTTGCATACAAGTGGCCTGCTTGGCAAAACCCTAGCTGCATTGAGTTAACCTCTTGGAGACTTAGTTTTCTCATCTGTAAAATGGGTTTAATACTCCCCTTACCTATCTCCACATTGTGAAGCTCAAATGATCTTAAGTGTGCATGAAGAAATGGGATATCTTTGGAAACTTTAAAGCACATACCAACATAAATACTCTTCATTCATTTATTCAGTTTTCAAGGTGATTTTGCTGGTGGTTTGAACTCTAGAATGTGTGTTATGAAGGCCTGTGCCATGATGACTACTGGTTGATGGATGGATGGATGAATGAATGAATGAATGAATGAATAAAAAAGAATTTATTAAGCACCTACTGCATGCCAGGTGCTGTGCTAAACATGGGGGATGCAAATACAGTCCTTTTTCTCAAAGAGCTTACACTTTAAAGGGGAAATCAACAAATAAAGGGGACTTAGGAGGGGCCTGAGTGTGCCAAGAACCAGGTATAAGCATTTATTAAGCACTGCTGTATGCCAGGCATTGAGTTAAGTGCTTTACAAATATCATCTCCTTTGATCCTCACAACAATCTTGTATGGTGGGTGTTAATAGAATACTAATTTTATAGTGGAGGAAACTAAGGCAGAGGGAAGTTAATGACCTGTCCACAGTCATACTGCTAGTAAGTACCTGAGCTCAAATTTGAACTCAGAACTTCCTGAGTCCAGCCCCAGTGCTCTATCCACTGTGTCTCCTAACTTTTACATGTAGAACCATGGTGGTAGCAGGGCTTGGAAATAGCTGAGAGTGGTAGGTGGTGGTCTCAGTCTGGGCAAGGCAAGTCAGAAGATTCCTTATTGGACCCATGGTCCGAGGTAGGAGCAGACAGAGCCTGAGTTCTAGTGGGAGGTGGTGAAGAGGATTGTCAGAGTATGGATGGTGTAGTTTAAGATGACTCCAGATTTCACTCACATGACTCAGCTAGATGCCTTCTTACCCTGCAACACCTACCCACTTCTATGACCCACTTTGCTCATTGGTAAGTCCCCCCCCACTGGGGTTTTCATTATGGGGAGCAGCCCAGGGGGGGCCACCCTCAGTTATTCTCCTGGCTCTGCTTCTGACTCTCTGGACTTTGCCACCATTCCTGAATCACACCCCTTCCTTTCCCCCTTTCCCCACATCCCTCTTTATGCACTATCTTCCCCCATTAGAATGTAACCGCCTTGAGGACAAGAAATGTTTCTATTTATAGACCCAATGATTGGCTCAAAGTAACTGCTTAAAAAATGCTTATTGACTGAAGGCCTGATTGACTTAGGTTGGGACAGTATCAAAACAAGGCCAGGTAAAACTTTACTAATTGCCCGGGGGCACAGCAATTATTATAAACCTAGCAAAGGCTAAGCCCAGGGAGCCAAAAGCTGGGTGTATGCAGGTAGGCCACTCCCATTGTTTTGACTGAAAAGGGAGCAAGATTCTGGTTGAGGGGGCTACCAAGAAACAGGCATGAGGTAGCCAGATGGTGGATGGTCTCCAGGCCACACCTTGAGTGGTAGACCTGAGGAAATTAGGTCATTTTTGATGAGGTACAGGCTCTGGGAACCCTCTTGAGCTCTCCTTGAATCTTCCCACATGAGGCATTTGCCTGAGGCCATAAACCTTTCATTATAGTTCGGCCCAAATCTGTTAACTAGCCTAGCCCTCCATTGTCCAGCTAGTCCCCACCCTTGATCCTCCCAAAATATCAATGCCCAAATCTGTTACCCTTAAACTAGCCTAGCCCTCCATCATTGTCCAATACAAGCATCACAGAGACCAAGGCTCCTTAAGAGTCTACCCTTTATGGCGAACCTTTAATAAACTTTGCTTTTCTTTGGCTGAGAGAAGACTTGAGTTGAATTCATTTGACAGGACCATGTTGGTATTTCGAGGTCTCACGTACCCCTAAATCTTAAAACTCAATAATTTTAGGACACTCCTACTCCACCATGTAGTAACTCACTGGACTATCATTTGGCGCTCTCTCTCTGACCCTAATGGTCTCTTATATAATTTGTGAATTTTCTTTCTTCTGAATACTGCTTCTCTTTGACCTGTTCAGGATGGGGGCAGAGACCAGATGTATCATGAGCTGGATCTGTAGGGCTTCTGAGCTGGCAACATGGGAGAATCCTGACCCAGAAGCAAGGAAAGAGCAAAATGTACCAATTCAGGAAGAGTTTGGAAGCCTTGAACTGGTCTTGCCTAGGAAGAAAAAAAAAATGCTTAGCCCAGTGCCTGGTACACAGTAGGTACAACATAAATGCTCCCCTCCTCCCCCATTGTGGAGTGAGAATTCTTTGCTGGGAGCATGTGAAAGCTGAGCTCAGAGGCATAGGTGTCCAGACCAGAAGCAAGTGTTAGTCAATATCAGGATCAACGTCTAGGTGCAGTAAGTCTTAGAGCATTTGATTTCAAGTCACAGAAGGAAGTTGGGTCTTTGGGCAAACAGATTAATTTATCTAAAAACAGGGAATTGTTCTAGGTGACCTCTGAGGTCTCTCCCAGCTCCAAGTCAACAAGCATTCATTAAGTCAACAAGCACTTATTAAACACCTGTTGTATGCCAGGCACTTTGTTAAATACTGAGGAAGGTCCAAGAGTCCTTGCCCTGAAGGAGTGCAGGAGATAACATGCAAATGGTTTTGTACAAACAAGCCTTGGGTAGGAAAAAATGGAGAAAATCAGTAGGGGGATGGGGCTAGCATTAATAGTGGGATCTGGAAAGAGTGTGTGTGTGTGTGTGTGTGTGTGTGTGGCATGAAGACAGGCTGAAGAGTGGCTACCAGGAAAACAGACAGGCTTTTGAGCAGTTTCCTCTGAATGCAGAGACCCCCCACCTTGCAGCACTGAGCTCCTTTGTGGGTGTGTACTTAGGAGCAAGGACCAGAGAGCAGCCCCGCCTTAGAATTTCCTCTAAGTGAGCCATAGTTGGACAACTCCCTTGCACTGCTGGCTGGCTCAGGTTCTAAGGAAATGTCTGTCTCTCAGTGGTGACGATGGATATCCTGGAAGTCTGCAAGACAGCCAAGCTTGACTAGTACTTGAAATGGTACAAGTTTGACAAAGGCAAAGAGAAGAATTCGAATAGTGATGGTGTGTTGGGACACAGAGATTGGGTTGTAGAGAATCAGAACTGAAAAGGACCTTAAAAATGACTGTCTCCACTGATTTTCAAAGGGGAAGTTAGCCAAGAAACACTTTGGGGTCTGAAATAGGACACCCATATACCATAAAAATGCCAAATGGAGGCAGGACCTCAATATAAAAAGATCATCTCTACTATCCATGGAGTTTAGGTGGATTATCAAAGATGAATCTCCACCTTGATAGGAAAAGGCTATTAAAATACTCTTCCCCTTTCCAACTGCATATCTGTGTGAGGCTAGATTTTCATAATGTACTTCAATTAAAGTAACACATTGCAATAGATTGAATGCAGCAGCAGAAAGGAGAATCCATCATCAATGAAGCCAACATTAAGGAGATTTACAAAACTATGTAAAACAATGCCACTCTTCTCACTAACTTGTTTTGTTTTGGAAAAATAAAGTCATTTTACATAAAATGTTATTCATATTGACATGTATTTAACAGGTAACACTTTGTTGTTTTTTTGTTTTTTAATGAATTAACAAATACAATTTTTTTTTTAAGATTATATTCTTAAAAAGGAGGGAATGGAAGGGAGCACCTTTTATAGCCATGACTACAAGGAAGAATCCTTAATTGAACAAGGGGTAGAATACTGGGGATAACCTTGATCAAAGTAAAAAAGCATAACAATTTTGAGAACATTCAACTATTCTTAAAGAATCTAGGCATGAGCAAATTCAGTACAGCCAGAATTAGAAGAGAAGTGGTTAATCGGATGATTATTGGCTAATATCAGTCAACCAGAAGAATCAGCTTTTAGAAGGTAGTATTTACAAAAGTAGTACAGTATTAATAAAAATAGCTAGTACTTTTGCCATACTTTACCTTTGCAAAAACAAATATAAGCAGTTGGTACAAAACATTTCCCTCCAAAAATCTGTGACATATTCTCTCCTAGGTACATTCAGAGTTCAGAGGAAAAGACCTCAAGATTAGAGAGAAAATATGTCAAAGGGATAACTCACAGCTCATGAAAACCATCTTGTTGAGTCCTTTAAGATGGGGCAGCTTTTCTGTTGGGCTCCTTGAAGAACCTTGAATCTTCCTTTATTCATTGTGTCCACTCTGTCCTCATTGGTCAAAGTAGACACTTCCACCAGCCACTAATGTTCCAGGGATACTTTAAGGATATTAATGAAAAAGTCCCAAACCCCTGAAATTCACATTATCCTACTCCAGCCAAGGTAGGGGGAGGTCATGGAGAGGAGCAGGAACCTGAGGCTGAGGTCTGGTTATTCTCCTTCTCTCTACGTGATTTCTTCTCAGCGGCGTGCCTGGAAGGTTTGCCCTCTGAGCTACCAAATGTCTTCATCTAAAAACAACTTAATCTGATAGATGATTGACAGGGGATGACCAGGTTTCCCCAATCATTCTGAATATAACTACTGAGCAACATCACTCTAGTTCATCCAATGACTTTCAAAGACCTTTTTTGCACTTCTTCTAACTTCTTGGATTGATTTATTGATTGGTGGAGGGAATAATCAGAGTCTAACAAATAATTCATGTCTAAGAACCAGATCTCCTGGGGGACAGACCATTTATACAACACTTTTAAGCTTAATCTGCATTATCAGAATTTTGTCCATTATTCTTTTAAGTCTAGATAATCACTGTCATTGTTCAGTTGTGTCCAATTCTTTGTAACTCTATGTAGCAGCAACCACACTGGCATCCCAAGGATGGCTGCTAGCACAGGTTCTTAGATGTGCTTTACTAGGAAAGATAGATGTTCAAGGGGTCAACAATCTTTTTTAATTACATTGACTAGTTCAGGGGAAAAGTCAGCAACATGAACTTTAGAGAAAATACAAACAGAAAAGAAAATTTGAAACTAAAAAGCTGGTGGAACTGAATGTTGTAAACTAAAAATAAATAAATAAATTTTTTAAAAAGGGGGGGCAGCTAGGTGGTACAATGAATAAAGCACCAGCCCTGGAGTCAGGAGGACCCGAGTTCAAATCCGGCCTCAGACACTTAACACAAAAAACTAGCTGTGTGACCTTGGGCAAGTCACAACCCCAATTACCCTACCTTGCAAAAAAAATAAAAATAACAAGCAGAGAAATAAAGACCGACAGGGCTCTGACTGCCTGAATCAACTATACACTTTACATACATACCTAGATCGAGAAAGCCTTTATATCTGAGCAGTCTGAGAGCTCTGAACATACAGCCACTTAATATCTCAACCAGGGAATCACAAGATCCTTCTCATAAGCAAGCCCCCAAAGCAAAATACCAACTCAGAATATATATATTTATATATATGTCTCAGAGTCAGAAGGCATCAGAACCCTTGTGACTCAGTGCCTAATTAGAAATTAGCAAAAGGTGTGAAAGCCTTCCTGAAAAACAAGCCTCCCCTAAGCAAGCTTCCCTTAATGGGCAGGGAAAATCTTATTCTATCAACAGTACTCTCCATTATGGGTTTTCTTGGCAAAGATACTGGAGTGGTTTTGCCATTTCCTTTTCCAGTGAATTAAGGCAAATGGAGATTAAACAATTTACTGAGGGCCATGCAGCTAAAAAGTGTCTGAGGTTGAATTCGAACTCAGGTCTTCCTAACTCCAGGCCCAGTGCTCTACCCACTGAACCATCTAACTGCCATCTATTGTTTCCTGTAGCACGACCATGTACTTTAGCTTATTCAGCCATTCCTCAATGGAAGGGCATCTCAAATTCTTTACCACCACAAAAAAAGCACACATAGCACCTTTTCCTTTTCCTTTGAAATCTTTGAGATATGGACCTTGTAGGGATATAGCTAGGTAAAAGGGTTGTGCTCAGTTTTATAGTCTTTTGGGCAGTTTCAAATTGTTCTCCAGAATGGCTGGACCAGTTGTGAATTATGCATTAGTGTCCCTATTTTTCCATATACCCTCCAGAGTTTGTCATTTTTCTTTTCTGTCATGTTAGCTGAGGTGGTATCTCAGAGCTATTTTCATTTGCATTTCTCTAATCAATAATGATTTAGAACATTTTTTCATTTGACTACAGATACGTTGATATCTTCTTCTGAAAACTCCCTATTCATCTCCCTTGACCACAATGAGAATCTCCTTCATATTTTCATGTGTTGCTAATTAGATAACAAGGATTTGGTCACATTAAGAGAGTCATAGTTATCTGCACTCTACTAAATTTCTTCACTTTGACATTAAAAGCACTGGCAGAAATCAAATCACATCAACAGGGGGCAGAGCCAAGATGGTGGAGTAAAAGCAAGAACTTGCTTGAGGTCCCACTCCAACCACCTCCATTTCACATCAACATCTGCCACAGTCAAAGAAAATAATAAATCAAACCCTCATTTGGACTATTTGCCAATTTCCAATGCTCACACTGAAAAATGAGCAACCACAAGCCTCCATGGGGCTGGAAGAGAAGTTCTCACCCATCTAAGGTATCAGGCCATAGTATCTTATCGCTTCTTTAAGGGGGGTGTGGTAATTGATCAGCCAACCTGTCAAGGTGGACAAACTCTACTCTTAATGAGTTCCCATTCTAATGGAAGAGACAATACAGTGAAGAATATTCAGCTGCAAAGCAGATGGAAGACTCAGTAGTCCTCATAGCAGAGCATCAAAACAGATGTTCATGTTTTCCTTAGTGTCATTTCAATGGATAAAACCACATTCATTTCTAATATTGAATCATTTGACAATGCCAAGATTTTTGGTGATGAGAGCTTTTTCTCTAGGCTCTCCAATACCTGTGGCACCTGGAGAAGCAATTACTGGGCTGTGTCTCCACAGGGCTTGCTCTCCTGGATTTCGACTTTAGGATCAGACTAAGAACTGGGATGATGATGGCTTGTTGGACCTTGCTATTTCTGGAGCTTTACAAGTCTGGGGTTCTGGATTGCCTCCACCTGCATAGAAGGGGATGCTTAAGGTGCCTCCTTTCTCCCTCAGGGCACCTGGCTGCTTTGGCTTGGCTGGGCTGCCTGGGATATATGCATACAATGGAATCCTATTGTGCCATAAAAAACCATCAGTTTGATGAATTCAGAGAAACATGGGAAGACATGCTCAGATTCATGCAGAATAAAGTAAACAGAACCAGGAGAATAATTTACATGATGGCCACAATTATGAGAGTGGAAGCAACCTTGAAAGACTTCAGGACTCTGATAAAAATAATAATAATAATTAATAACAATAATGATAGTATTTATATAGTGCTTACTGTGTTAAACACTTTATAATTATTATCTCATTTTATCCTCACAACAACTCTTGGAGGTAAATGCTTTATTATCTACATTTTATAGATGAAGAAACTTAGGCAGATGTTAAGTGACTTGTCCAGGATTACACAACTAGTTAGTGTCTGAGGCTGGATTTAAACTCAGGAAGATGAGGCTTCCTGACTCCATACATGACACTCTACTTGCTGTGTCCCATAGCTGTAAGGGAAAAATGATGGAAGATCTGTGGAAAAGCAGGCATATTAATACATAGTTGGTAGAACTGCGGATTTGTGCAACCATTCTAAAAACCAATTGGAATTTTATTTAAAGAGTCACTAAACTGTATACATACCCTTTGACCCAGTGATACTGCTACTGGGCATTCCTCCCCCCTCAAAGGGCCATAACAGAAGGAAATTTTCCCTTCTATACAAAACTGTATCAATCCTTTTTGTAATAAAGAACTAGAAGAGAAATAGAATGCCCATCGATGGGGTGATGGCCAAAGAAGTGTGTGTGAATATCCGTGTCCATGAGTGCGTCAGAATATTACTATACCATAAGAAACAATAAATAGGAAGAACCGAGAAGAATGTTGGAACACCTGTGTAAACTAATGCAGAAGGAAATAAGAAGAACCAAAATATCAATTTATATGATGACCACAATAATGTAAGAATAGACAGTGTTAATAGGCGTTAGATATCTGATAAATATGTTGTGTATGACCCTCCCCCAATGGATCTCTGAGGAGGAATTTCAGCCTAGGGTAAATTCCCTGTCGTGCATGACTCCATTCTTGCCTGCCTCCTCCCCCACTGAATCTCTGCCCTTCCCCAGTCAGCTCACCTGCACAGAGGTGGGAGGGTCAGGGAGACTGCAAGTTTCTGCTTATGTAATACCTAACCTTGGCTACGTGGCATCCCTTTAAAAGCTAAGGCTTCACCTGAGATCTCTGCTGTATGACCTGGGATGGTGGGGTGGTTCCTCCGCAGCCTGCCACGTGGCCTGATCAGCCAACATGGCATATAATAAAGGGTGCAATTCTAAATTGTTACTTGGGTCTTGCTTGCATTTTCTGGCTACAACAAATAGAGGGACCAATTATGATTCAAAGGTCTTGATGGTGAAGTGTGTCACCTGCCCATCAGCAAAGAGATGGTGGATAATAGACACAAAATGGGGCAACATGTTGATCTGAAGTAGCTAATGTGTCGATTTGTGCTGTCTGACTGTATTTTTTTATAAAAGAGGTCTCTATTGAGGTGAGTAGAATGATGAATGATTAACAATGAAGCTAAAAAAAGAAAATTGCATCAGTAAAACATTTGGGGGGGAAAGCATATTGATGGAATCCCCCTCCCCATCAATTATACAATGAACATTTATTAAGCACCTACTATATTCTGGGTCCTACTATTTACCTTGGATAAAAAAGACAAGGCAAGAATCTCTGCCCTCAAGGAGTTTATATTCTAACTGGGGAAATAACAGGTATACATATAATAATAAAATATATGCAAAGTGAATACAAGGTAATTTCCAGGTGGTACTATTAATATTTGGGGGGAATCAGGAACAGACTCACATAGAAAACAGTGTATGAGCTGAGCTATGAAAGAAACTAGGGATTGTAAGTGGCAAAGGTAAGGAGGGAGAGCATTCCAGCCATAGGTAGCTGCTTGTACCTAGGTATGGAGAAGGGAAGCCCTCAGTGAAAAGTCAAAGACATGGGTCTCTGAAGGGGGTGAAGTGGGAAAAGTAGAGGGAAGAAGGTACATTTAGTCAGGTCCAGAGTCCTTGAGAAAATGGAGGATTCACATTATTGAAAACAAATCACAAGGTAGATATTAATCTTCAGCTACTCATCTTTTCTGACCTCAGAGGTGAAGTAGGACCAAGTGTCCAGGGTTTCAATGGGGAACCAGTAAGGGTGTAGAGGGATGTTGTCAGTGTAGAGGGCTCCTGATGGGAAGAGAAAGGTGTCTTAGTCCGCTTCTTCCCCTAATGCACCCCATTAAACCCACCACTTTTTCTAACTTCCCTGTTTCTGTGCAGGTTCCAGGTTCTAGGGACCTAGGTTCACCATCCCAGAATCATCCTCAGCTCTTCACTTTCTCTGACCCACAATAACTGAGTCGCCAAATCCTATGGGTTCTGCCTAGCCAAGATTTCACATCTTCATTTACTTTTCTCCACTCACCTTCACCACCCTGGTAGCCTGGACTATTGCACTGGCTCCCTAATTAGTCCTCCCTTTCTCCAGTCCTTGGTAATCCATCCTCCCCGGAGCTGACAAGTTGATATTCTCAAAGTACAGGTCTGACCTTATCTCTTCCTTGCTCAAGAAATGTCACAGTTGTCGCCCAGATTAGAATAACCAACCGAAGAGCAACACAGAGGAAATGCTTGTTGATTGACTGATCAATGGATTCAAAGACTCCCTATTCAAACTTCTCTGCCTGGCATTTAAAGTCCTTCAAAAAACTGGTGCCAGTTTGATTGAGGATATGTTACTTCCCCTCACTTTTTGCTGTCACTCCCTTTAATTCCTTGTCAGGTTTTCTGTCCACCCTGTTTATTCATTTTTCATTTCCTATGGTCATAGCTGGCAGCAAGAATACTTGGCCTTTCTGCTTTTGTGCCCTGGCTTTATCTTGTTCAGTTTCATCCACATCTCTTGGCACTTCCCCTAAGTGTTGGTCTTGGTGACAATTGAAATAATCCGTTACCTTGACAAACCACAATTAATTCATGAGTCCCCTATCATTGGATATCTACGTTGTTGCCCATTTTTGTTCTGCAGGGTGTGTGTGTGTGTGTGTGTGTGTGTGTGTGTGTGTGAGTGTGTTTTGTTTGTTTTTGCAATTACCCATAATTCTGCTGTGGAAATCTTTGAAAGGAAAACTCTCTTTTGTTTTTCATGACACTCTTGGAGTATATTTCTAACAATGGAATTATTGGCTGTCATTACAGGTCCTTTTCCATGTCAAGTTGCTTCTTATAATAGAGAATCAACTATACCTATTTTGTTAGGTCACCTGAGATAAAGTGACTTTCTTCCCACATGTCTTTGATCTGAATTGGACTGACTAAGGTTGCCTCAAGTGGTCTGGGAAGTGGTCCTACTTTGCCAGCAATGCATGGCAGGTTGAGGCAAGCTGAAGAGATAAGAAACTAGAGAGAGAGAGAGAGAGAAGAGACAAAGAAAATGAGGCCAACATACACCAGATGGGAGGACTCATATACATGAAACATTTTTGGTCTTGGTCCAAAAAGAATAAATAAAAAAAGTCATTCTTTTTCCCTTCCTTCCTTCCTTCCTTCCTTCCTTCCTTCCTTCC
>NW_027185850.1:33765436-33789373 GCF_028583685.1 Petaurus breviceps papuanus | reverse complement strand
CCTTTCTTCCTCCCTCCCTTCCTCCCTTCCTTTCTTCCTCCCTCCCTCCCTTCCTTTCTCCCTCCCTCCCTCCCTCCCTCCCTTCCTCCCTGTAATGGAAATACAAATTTAAAGATCTTCCCTGCCCCTAGGCTAAAGTGCCCCTGGAGCCTGGGGTGGGAGGCTTGTTTTTCAGTAGATACTTTTTGATTGGCCAGTGGATCCAAAAGGTTGTTACATTCTCTGAGCCAGGAGAAGGCTATATAAGCCCTGATGTGTAGCTTTGTTTTGGGGACTCACTTTGAGAAGTGTTCTGTGATTTGATCAGATGAAACTCTGGAAAGCCGTTGTCCAGAGCCCCCCAGCTTTGAAACCCAGATGTTGTTTGGTATGGATGTAATGGTTACACAGTTTGGAAACTGTCTACTTGATCTGTTTTTCTGTCTTGATAATTCTGTCTGTATATTCTGAAGTTCGGGGTGCTGACCTTTTTCCCCTGAACTAGGTAAACGATATATGTCTGACTGATTAAAGTAAGCTGGTTAACCCATTTTGAGTTGCTTTCCTTTAACAAAGCAGATCTAAGAACCTGTATGGGCAGCCACCCTGGGGATTCTTGGGGTGCTTGCTGCCTCACTCCCTTCCTTCCTCCCTTCCTTCCTTATCTCTCAAGGACCTCATTAGGAAAGTAGCATAGGATAGAGGAGAGAAAAAATGCTAGCTCTCTGACATGATTTGTGTGACCTTCCTCATCTGCAAAATGAAGGGATTTGTCTAGATACCTCTAACTGTAGTGACTGTACCAAGACAGATCCAAGTCTTGGATCCCACTGTAGGTTTAAAAAAAGTCATTATTTCTAGGCTCAAAAGTTGGTTCTGATTATTCTCATTCTGCATTTTTGGAGATTTTTATTTCGCTGAGTTTAGGATTGCTCACCACACTTCACCAGGGAGGCCACGGAGAGTCAGGACCTGCTGACATTGGGTTGGAACATCACAGGTCCCATTGGAAAGTAACAATAACAACTGTTTACGTTGAGCCTTAAAGTCTGAAAAGTGATCAATGTTATTGTCTTATGTGAGCATTGCATTGTGACAACTGTGTGAGGCCCATCACTTTTTTCTTAGTGTGATTTTGTTGTTACAGGCAGTGGTGCCCAACGTTTTTTGCTCTGGATCCATTTCAACAACAGTGACAAAACAATATGTTGTGACCCCCTCCCCCAAGTAATTTAATGTACTATTCTTTATAATTTTTTATTGTTGAAGTCCCATTAATGAATTTTTAGTGTAGCTGCTAGGAACCACTGGAAAGAGTTATTCAGAGCATGGAAATTCCCTCCGCAGAGCATCAACCACTCACCAATTATTTTGTCTAAGAGATTTGCTTGGAGCCCTGAGGAGGGGTTTGCTCATGGTCACACAGCTAATACATTCTAGAGAAAGGACTCGAACCCAGGTCCTCCTGACTCCAAGGCCAGCCTGCTATGATACCGTTTGGCCTCCTTAAAGTAGATGCTGCTGCTATTGTTATTCCTTTTTGATTGTTGAGGAGGAAGAGGCTGAGATGGGAAATGGTGTGCCCATAGTGAATGTACTGACCCATAAGCAAATTTATTTAGGACCCACTATGTGCTAAATCCTGGGCATATAAAGACAAAAACCAAACAGTTCCTGCCTGTGTTCAAGGTGCTTACATTCTACCCTGGGAGATACCATGCACACATAGAATTATGACCAAAATCAGGTGGACACAAGGTAAGGGTGGCTATGTGGTGCAATGGATAGGGTGCTGGGTCTGGTGTCAGGAGGACTTCAGTTCAAATCCAGCCTCAGATACTTCCTAGCTGTGTGACCCTGGGCAAGTCACTTAACCCTATTTGCCCCAGTTTCTTCATCTGTAAAATGAGCTGTAGAAGGAAAAGGCAAACCACTTTAGTATCTTTGCCAAGAAAATCCCAAATGGGGTCACAAAGAATCAGACACTACTAAGCAATAAAATACATACACATACAAGGTAACTTCAAGTGGGAGGCAGTAGAAGTAGGGAGTGGGGAGGGAGGGTGGAGGATATGAGGAAAAGCCTCATGGAGGAGGTCTGTTTTGGGCTGAGTTTTGGAGGAAATGAGGAATTCTAGAGGCAGAGGTGGGGAAGATAAGCTTTCTAGACAAGCCTAAGCAAAAAGATGGTGGGAGGAGATCTGTTGTGTATGGAAAACAGCAAGTTTGACTGCACCATCAATGTATGCAAGAAAATAGTATATAATAAGCCTGGAAATGATGCAACAGTATCTGGAAAACTGTCAAATGCAAGGTACTATTATTACCAGTTCCATCTTGGCATAAAAGCAAGACTAACTGTGAGGGGCTGCCTTCTTATTAATATGGAAAATGCAGTGGTCTCATCACCAGACCCACTAAATATTATGGCGATGGGACTGCTCAGGACCCAGCGTGAGCTCAGCATGCCGAGCTTTCTTCCAAACCTCCCATGGATGTTTGCTGTCTAGAAGTGAATGCTCATAGTAAATCACTAAAATTGACATCTTAGTCAAGGTCCCAGAAGGACTGGAGAATATTGGGGAACAAGCTGCCCAGTGGAGATTATGCAAATGGAACAGCAATCTCAACTGTTGGACTTTCTGCAAAGCATCGAGTGTCTAATGCCAGGAGAGACTTTGAAAGCAGATTAATCCAGGATCACACGTGCTGTTTTATAAATAAGAATGGACCTTAGCAGGAGACTCCAATCCAAACAGGTCGTTCTGGGAGAAGTCCTGGGGGGGCCACCAAGGAGACCATCAACTTTCAAAGGTCAGTCAGTCAGCAAGATTTTATTCAAGTGCTAATTATGTACCTGGTACTGTGCTAAACAACAGGGTTACTGAGGAAAGGCAAAAATAAAAACAAAAGAAACTAGTTTCTCATCTCAAGGAGCTAAGTTTCTAAAGGGGAGATAAAGTGTAAAGGGAGAGAAATTCTGGCCTCATCCCGATTCAAAGGCACTCGATGGTAAAGGCCCAGTTTAGAGAAGGACATCAATGACTGCCCACCCAATGACTCAAATTTGTATTGTGTTCTAAGATATATAAAAAGTCCCCTCAACAACCCTGTAGGGGAGGTAGCTAAAAATGCTACTATTCTGTTGGATCAGGAAACTACAACTCAGATTGACTTGTCCGTCCATCCCGTCTACCACACGGCCATTTGTTGGAGGCAGCAATCAAACTCGCATGTCTGGACTCCAAATTCTGCCTATATTCCCTGCCCGTTCCATTTTACAGAATACCCCTAAGAACCTTGAGGAGGAGATGTATCTATGAAGAACAGCGAGGCATTGCTGTGTCAGAGTGCTGGTCCTAGAGTCAGGAAGACCCGAGTTCAAATCCAACCTCAGATACTTACCAGTTGCCTGATTCAGAGCCAGTTACTTAACCTCTACTCACCTCATTCCTCATCTGTAAAATGGGGATAATAATAGCACCCACCTCCCAGGGTAGTTGTGAGAATCTACTAAGATCTTAGTAGTGGCAGGTACTTCATAAATGTTTGTTTCCTTCCTTCTTTCCCAATGTTGCGTCCCTATAATGCGCTTGGTGCTCATCACAAATGTGATTAAACTCCGAGCCTCCCAAGAGTGTGTTAGCTATTATTACATAACTAGCCTTGTTCTGTAAGGGAGATCTGACTGGTCAGTGCCAGTGGAATTTGGGATAAGAATCCCTAGAGTTTATAAGGATTCCACAAACATTCAGCAATCATTTAGTCCAACCCCCATCATTTTACGTAATTAAGCAACCAGGAGCCACAGACATTAAAGATGGTAAAGAAGAGAATCAGTATTGGAACTCTGGTCATCTATACGATCCAGTGAGTGTGAACACTTGGCCAG
Source organism: Petaurus breviceps papuanus (assembly GCF_028583685.1). Classification (NCBI taxonomy): domain Eukaryota; kingdom Metazoa; phylum Chordata; class Mammalia; order Diprotodontia; family Petauridae; genus Petaurus; species Petaurus breviceps. The sequence continues at coordinate 33,785,502 of NW_027185850.1, read as the reverse complement.
AAGATAGGATGGAAACACCCCCCACCCACTCAAGACTATACCAAATAGACTACCCTAGTCTCGTTTAGAAAGTCATTACAAACTTCAGGAGAAATTAAGTTGCTGGAAAGCAGGTTTGAGTGTAGGATCTCTTCCATTAGAAAGACTGTAACAGCACTTTTTCCTTTCAAGGATCAGGTAATAATCTGGGAAACATTTTCTTCATGCTGTGTCTTGCCTCCCCAACTAGGTTGTAATTTTTTTTAAAGGACAAACTGTGTGGGAGGAAGAAGGATCAGAAGACTCGGTTTGAAGCTTGGCCCTGTTACTTTTACTGCCTGAATTATTACAAACCTCTCTAAGCCTTGGTTTCCCCATCTGCAAAATGGGTATAATAGCTCTTGTTTTTCCTACTGTCAGAGTAGGGATCATCAAGAAAATGAATTCTAAATTTTAAGGTGCTAAAGGCACAGAAATTATTTTATTTCTTTGGTTTATCTCAGAGCAATTAGCACACAGCTAGGCACATAGGGAGAGGTCCATAAATACTTGTTGGATTCCATTGCTTGAACCAGACTGAAAATCTTTCTCTTGTCCTTCCCTTTACCCTCTCCCCTGGGATAGATTCCAAAGCAATCATTGGTCATCTGGGCCTATCCTTTCTCTTCTCTCTTCCTATTCTTTTTCTCTTATTTGTTATTTTGTCCTGTGGCAAGACTCCTCCTTTATCTGTTATGCATTCAGACATGGAGAGCCTGCTAAGACTCTCAGTCACTGGATTTTTGTAGGTGAAATTCTCTTCTTGTCTGTTCCACCCCAGGGCTATGTCTTACCACCATAACTAGCTGAACCAATGCATTATACATTTTGAAAATATGTGTTTCTTGGCATGTACTTTCTGAAATGCTAGTAAATTGTCCCACAGAGAATTTCTTTTCTTTCCTAAATCTTTTTTTCTTTTCTGCCTGGATTTGCTAGGTTACCTAGACATTTTAATTGTTTATTTCATTCATAGCTTTACAGCTTGTTGTTTTGAATCTTCCTCATTCCTAAGGCTTTCTGGTTTCACTGACAAAAGTCCCCTTAACTCAGCCTCTCTCCCAGTCAGAGGCTGCCCTCCTTTTTGGGCTGGTGAATCTTCTACTGCAGACCTCATTGTGTTAACCGAAGGGAGAGCCGGCTAGCCAGGTGTGCCCTCTTTGTGGCAGAGAAGCGAGGTGCTGGGAGGTTGATGCCCTGGTGGCTGGCGAAGTCTGTCTTGGTGTGTGTTCCCCTGAATCAGGGTCCCACTGGGGAGAGTCTCTAAGCAGTTACACAGTGAAGGGCTCGGCTCGGGCAGTCATGATGCTGGGTCATTATTTCATCCTCAAGGACACCTTTTGAATTCTTCCTCATTCTCCAGGGTTAGCCTGTATCAGAGGCCTCAGAACCTGCTAGTCTCAATGTAATAGACTGTGAAAAGAAGGAAAACCCACAACAATGAACGAGTCCTCACAATCCCATGGTAACCATAGCTCACATTTATTGTTGCCTTAAGGTGCCCAGAGTGTCTTAGAGACACTATCACATTGGATCCTCCATCTCCTCTAAGCCTCCCCAACAATTCCAGGAGCTAGGCACTATGGGTATCATAAGCCCCATTCTGTGGAGGCTGAGAGAAGTTTAGAGGATTTACATAAAGTCACAGAGTAAGAACACAAGGCAGGATTTGAACCCAGGTTTTCCTGCCTAGAGGTTCAATATTCTAACTGCTAAGATATATTCAACTTGAGTGTCCTCTGAGCTGATCAGCAAGTCTCCCCAGGTGGCTGCTCCCTGCTATCCTAGGCTGAACAAGCTGGCTTTGTTCTTGCTGATGCAGCTGGCCCTCTTTAGTCAAGCGCCTTCCTCCTAGCAAAGGTCAGAATGCCACCATCCACAACCACCTGCTCTCCTCCATTCTGGTGGCTTCCATGTGGAAGCTTAGGAACCCAGGCTTATAAGAAACACCGGGGAGAACCTGGGGGACTCCTTATCCTGCTTCTGTGGTATTGTTTTTTTTAAGCAATTGGGGTTAAGTAACTTGCTCAAGGTTACATGGCCAGTTATTTCTGGGTGTGGTGCTAAGTATCTGAGCCCACATTTGATCTCCAGGTCATCCTGACACTGGGGCCGGTGCTCTTACTCGCTGAGCCACCTGGCTGTCCCTAAGCAGTTGGGGTTAAGTAACTTGCTCAAGGTTACATAGCCAGGTGTTTCTGGGTGGGTGCTAAGTGTCTGAGCCTGGATTCCATCCCCAGGTCATCCTGACACTGGAGCCGGTGCTCTTACTAGCTGTGCTACCTGGCCGCCCCAACTTCTGTGGTATTTCAATGGGCTGACCCCTGGATGTTCCACCTAAAAAGTTTCAGGCTAGCCTCTGTGAATAGTGCCTGGAGTATAGTGGGCACTAAATAAATGTTGATTGATTGATATGAATTGCTATACTGTTCTTTCTCCCATGAGGTTGCTGGAGGAAGAAGTTTAATAGGGGATTATAATGTTATATTACATACAATTACACAGTATATAGTAGGGACCTTCACTCAGATTTCATTGAGTAATTGTTACCTACAAGACATGCATACTGCCATAATTTTTTTCATTTCTTGAAAATGATCTAATGTTTTGTTTCCCCCAATTACATGTAAAAACAATTTTTAGCCTCCTTTCAAAATAAAATTTTTGAATTCCAAATTCTTTTTCCTCCCTTGCTCCCTCCCCCACTCTGCCCCCTACTGCCCTAATCTATTCTTTTCCAACTCTCCCCATCCCATTTGTCTCCCATTTCTTAGTGCTCTTTTCATTGGGCGCGCTTACCAAAGCTCAAGATGATCCATTGATCAGTTATTTCATAACCCTTTTTTTGTTTTAATTTTTACATAGACATCAGTTACGCTACCTTTAATAAACTGGCAAATATTGAGTATCTGCCACCAGGATACTGGTCTTGAGTTTTACATGGACCATGGTTAAAACTTCCTTCATCTCAAAATGTATTGTGGATTTAAAATAATCCTCCCCAGACTGAGACCAGAGAAATCAAACTACAATTGTGTTCTAGAAAAAGGAATGTTTATGCTAATGTTGGCCCTAGTGAATGAGACCTTCAGGTCACCCTTACGGAATGCAGCTACCATACAGATGAGTTAGAGCTCTAGCTGGGGATTCTGGGACAGAGATGGGAAGAACAAATAGGGACTGTTTCAGAAAAGTGGGACATCCAAAAAGAATGAGGAAACTGGAGAGCCAGAGAGGAGAAGTGACTGAATGGCCGAGGGCAGGAAGCCTCTTTTGGATGCTTGTCCTGGAATGTGTGCCAAGAAAGAGTAATTCAGGGACATTTCTGTGACTGCAGAAGAATCCAAGGGAGACACTGAGTTGAGGGTTCAGGTGGCTGTGGACAAAACAGTTTTGTCAGAACTGAGGGTCAGACCTGGGGCCAAGCCCAAGAGTACTTTGCTTTTGGCCCTGGGGTAGAAGAATTTTAATTGTCAAGCAAGGATCCAATGGTGCAAGGATTTAGACCAAAACCTTACCTTGCTACCATTAAAAATAAGCTAGGAAATAGAACTGGAGATTGTCAAGAAAGGCTTAGGCATTCAAATTTTTCATTCATTTAAAAAATGGGGGGGAGGAGTCTTTTCCCTTGTGAGACCCTAGAAAGCTAATTTTGAAGTAAAAAACCCTAATTTGAAGTAAGAAACAGTGTGGTATAGAGTAGAGAAGGTGCTGGAGTTGGAAGCAGGAAAGCCTGGATTCCAATCCCTTCTCAGACACTGAGTAGATATATGACCTTAGACAAGTCACTTAATCTCTATGTTTCAGTTTATTCATCTGCAAAATGAGAGGATTGGACTCAATGTCCTTGAAGAACCCTTCCAGTTCCAAACCTAGAATCTTTTTTTTGGGGTTTTTTTTTTGCTCTTTGGAAGGGGCAAGGTAGGGCAATTGGGGGTTAAGTGACTTGCCCAAGGACACGCAGCTAGTTTTTTGTGTTAAGTGTCTGAGGCCAAATTTGAATTCAGGTCCTCCTGACTCCAAGGCCAGTGCTCTATTCACTGTACCACCTAGCTGCCCCAAACAATCCCTCCAGCCAGGATTCCTTCCCAGCTTCTTCTTTTCACATATTTTTTTTTTTTTGCAAACCTATAATCTTAAGAGACACTCTGTTGGTTAGCACCCCCTCAAGACCATGTCTGCTGAGCATTTCTGTTAGTCATGTGGTTCTTGAGCTATTCTCTGCTACCATTTCCGGGGCTGTATAGCCTGGTGAGCCTCTCCCTGATAAGGGAAGCCTAAACTTCTTCTAGTGTCTAACTGAGGGCTATGAGTCATCAGCCTATCCAGGAAGTAAACAAAAGTCAATAGAATGTTTTAGACTATGATTAAATCTATTTTGGGGGACCATTTTTTCATAGTGTCATTCAGGTTGGGGAACCAGCCAACCATTTGAATGAGGTGAGAAAGCTCCTGCTAAATGCCTTGTTATCAATATACATCCCTCAGATCCATTTCCAGTACTCTCCCAATAACACTCCATTGGAGCTATAAGGAATGATGTTTCTTTCTTCCCATGATGCTCCCTACCTGGAATATAAATGCATCCTTTCCTCCATTATATATCTCTTCCAGTATAAATTTGCTAACTTTCCAAAAACACAGGTTTCTTTATAGATTCAGTCCTCTGTTCAAAAGATGATTACATGTCTTACGTGTGTAATTCACTGTGCAGATTACAAAGATTTGCCCTCAGGTAGCGTACTGAGTCATTGCAGTAAGAGAAGTCCATGCCAAGCTTGAAATTAATTCATGGGAAGCATTCTTCTCCCTGGTGATGAAGTCTTCTGTGGCCTGATCCTGTCAGTTCAAATCATGGATCTTAAACCTGTTCCTGACTTTGTGCTCACACTATTGATCAAGGTTTAGCCCTGAACTGACCTTAAATTCAGTCCAGTGAGCACTTTTGTTGTTGTTCAGTCATTTTCCAGTTGTGTCCAATTCTGTGTGACCCCATTTTGGGGTTTTCTTGGCAAAGATAGTGGAATGGTTTGCCATTTCCTTCTCCAGCTTATTTTATAGATGAGGAGACTTGTCCAGCTTGTAAGTGTCTGCAGCCAGATTTGAACTCAGTAAGAGGAGTCTTCCTGATTCTAGGCCTGGCACTCTATCCACTGGGCCTCCTAGCTGTCACCAATATAAGAAATAATCATTTACTAAAAACCAATTATGCTTCAGGTACTATTAGACCCCAGCGGTACTAAATCAAATGTCATACAAATTTGGAGCTGAGTGCTGGGTCAATAGCAATTCAGCACTATTGATGTGTTGAAAAGGTTTATGGATACTCATAGCCAAGCACAGTATAGGAAGGTAGGGACAGACAGGAATCGATTCAGTCAGGGATGGAGCCCCACACAGCCTTTGTTTGCAGTGTTCCACAGGGCAGCATACAGAGGGGTAGCCTGGCCTTGGAATGGGAGGCGTGCTCTGGTTGAAGGCCCAGAGCCACTGGGGGCTTGAGCTTCCATTGGGCTAAAGGGCCTGCTGTGGCACCTGCCATCTCACTGGTAGGTCACTAGTTAAGGGAGTTTTAGAGAAACTCTCTCTTTAGAGAAAGACTAACCTGAAAGGCCTTTTCTGAATATTCCATGGTGTCCAGAGCACAGAAACCCTCAGGATGAGGAAGGAAGAATTAAAACTATGCACAAGAGCTAACTTGTGGGAGAGTTTCAGCAACTTGTTCTGACTAGAAGTGAATATAGTTAAGTTGTGAGGAGAGACTGAGACAGTAGACTCTACTGGCTAGTCAACCAAAAATTCAAAGAATCCCTTCTCTCCAGGAGTTTGCTCCAAACTATTGCACTCTATTAGCTGTGGGAGTACAGGTAAGGGCATATTGCCCCTATGATTGGGCGAGAACAGAGGCAGGAATAATACAGACTAAGCTCTTAGCTGCAAAGAGAAGGCAACTCATTCAAAATGATGGTTGCCTTATTCAGGAGCTCAGGACAACATTTAGTAAGTGCCTACTGTGTGCTGGACCCAATGCTAAGTTCTAAGAATGCTTTGGTGGTCTGCGTTAGTTTCTGAGAGATGCGTTGACCAAAGGCATATGGCACCTCTCTGGTTTCAGAGAGGGAAACTCCTCTGTCATAGAGAAAGAATCCTATTATTCTGATTGAGATTTTCTAATTGTATAAATAATACAATAGAATAATATGTATAGACAATAATGAATGAAAACACAGATTAAGCACTTACTTTGAGACTAAGCTAAATGTGAAAAATACAAATGAAAAGGCAAAACAGTTGTAGATCACATTCTAATGGGAGAATGGTACACAGAATAGGCTTCACTTCAAGGAAGATGGAAAGTTCCTCAATTAATAAACTGTCAATGACTGATCAATAAACTGCCAGATACACAGGAAGCACAGCAGCATGAAACGATGCTGATTTGGGTAGTTGGCTCCAAACTCCTTTGCTGGTTTGACTTTTTTTTTAGGGAATCTTGTTTTTTCTGGCAATTCCACATCTGCAGAGAAGTATTCTATCCATCTAATTTATGCAGAGGGAGGACAGTAGGAAGAGGGCTTGCCCATGCTGAGCAGGGAGCATTCTGAAATGTGGTACATTGTAGAGACCCAAACAGAGGTAAGTACTGGGATGAAGTCAGGAAGTCTGGGTTCAGAAATAATGCAAAGAAATTCTGAGAAGAAGAGGAGGTTAACCACCTGAAAACATTCAGGAGAAGTCCCTTGAAACAGATGGCACCTGATCTGTTTCCTTTAATGAGAAGTTTTTATTGACATCTGCTAGTGTGCCATGGCCTGGAGTCAGGAAGACCTAAGCATAAATTCTGCCTCAGACATTTACAAACTTTGTGACCTTGGGCAAGTCACATAACCATATTTTCCTTAGTTCCCCCTTCTGTAAAATGTGCTGAAGAAAGGAATGACAAACCACTCCGAATGGGGTCATGAAGAGTCTTGATGAGGGATAGCTCCCAATAGGTTCAGCAGGAACTCTGATCTTATCTAAGACCAGAAAACCTGGAATAGCTTCTGGAAAGAATTCAAGGTCTCAGGCTTAATTGGAGTGAGAGTTGTAGAAGTTTATTGTTACGCTTCTAAGAGAAGCTGGCAAGAGTCCCTTAGGGGACCTGCCAGTGAGAGGGGTACATGCTTTTACTTTTAAAGGGTAGGGCTGCCATTGTCAGGGCTGACCAGATGGGAGGGAAGGGACCTCAGTGCATAGATAAAGGTCAGAGCTGACCAAGAGGAACTTGTGACTTTAGTGCATAGATAATTTAGATGAGATTTGGGCCAGACTGGAGGAGGAGACGTGAAGAGATTAAGTAAGAACAAAGGAGTCACAAGTTGTTACCTAGGCCAAGTGCCGGATAGGGGGAAGGGGCAGAGTTTGAGGCTCGGAAAGGGATTTTACAGATTACAATTTTACAATACAAATTGCAGTTACAACTGCACAGACTGGTTTTACAAATTGGTTTCACAAATTGACCTAGACCCCAGGTACCCCATCAGTCTGACATGACTGAACAACAGTGTGCCAGGGTTCTGTTAGGCACTGAGGATGCAAAGACCAAAATATAACAGCCCCTGCCCTCATGGGGCTTACATTCTAATGGGAGAAAGGTACACATATCAGTATACAAAAAATAAATATAAGACGTTTTAGGGTAGGCATTAGTTAAGGGCATGCGGGTGAATCAAGGCACCCTGCAAGTGTAGGAGATGACTCTTGAGTTAAACTTTGAAACAAGTGAGGGATTCAGAGAAGTGAAGAAGGGGTGCATTCCAATCTTGATGGAACAGCCCGTGCAAAGGCTTGTAGGAGAGAGATGACCTGTCTTCTAAGAGGAACAGCTAATTATATCTAGAAGATTAGTTGTATCCTGTTTAAATGTCAACCAGGATACTTTCATTTTTCATTTCAGTTTTTACTGTGATGAAACTCATGGATGAGAAAAACTTTGTAAGGTAGAACACTAAAATAATGAGTACAGAGACAGTAAGAGTTGGCTGAGCTCTCCTGAGAGGTGATCCTAGATCCTTCTCCACACAGAAGGAGGGAAAATAGCACAAAGGTATTCAATGTCCTGAAGCCCTCCCTGGGAGTTCCATTCTCTTAAAGAGGCACCTATAACTTGCCTTTTAAAATGATTTTTTTTCTTCTTTTTTTTGTTTGTTTAGTCTCTCTGGAGTCATTAATTAATTATTACAGAATTATTACATATCAATCCTTACCCAAGGGCATTGTTGAAAAAAACAGGCTGTGAGCCTCTCTTTCCCAGTAAAAATACAGCAGGGAACACCCTCCCCCACACAGGGTACACTACCATCCATCTTTCATTTCAAATTCTTTGCAGAAAAAGAAAAAAAAAACAAGGGAGGGGGCAGAGAATGCCAGCCAGTCTTGAGTACCAAGCCCATTGGTCTTCCAAGCCAGTCCTTTGTCCTTGGCCCCTAGAATTCACCCACAGGAAAACAAAAGAGCTTTGAGGATATCTTAGGAGTGGGAGACCCATAAAAGAAAAAACCATCTTGAGGACTTTGCAAATAGGCCCCATGGAGAGCTTCCCCCCTAAAAGGTGTCTTTTCAAAAGCCATTATGATTCAGGATGGAAGGAAGGGTAATCAGCTGCTTTCCTGGAGCAGTTCCCTCTGAATGAACTTGATCTGCCTGTCTGCCATGAGAATAGGAGGGAATTTGTGAGGAGGTGGAGAATTTTCCACGAATTAAAAACCCACAATAATGTTAATGGTTGTTTATGAAAAAAAAAAAATAGAGAGAAAGGAGCGATGTGGGCTTTGTGTGAGCTCATGGTGACATCAGGGGACTCAAGTGGCTTGGGGAAAAACAGAAAAAATCTGGAGAGCTGGTTTCCAGACCTCTTTTCCAGGGTGTTGGCTTCACAAAAGCCATTGCCTCTTCCTTGGGGCCCAAGGCCGAGGAGTTAAGTTCTCTGGGCTACATAATTCTGGGATTTGGAGTCTGGGTCCTAGGAATCCTTCATTCCCATGGCCTAGAAGCCAAGTCTACCTGGACCTCACTTAAACCCATACACCTGCACTTACCCAGTGCTAAAAGAGTTCTTAGCACCAGGCCTGGCACAGGTACTGAAGATGGTTAATAAAAGCTTGTTGACTTAACCAGAAGAGAGCAAGAACAGAGAATGGAGGCAGCCACTCAGGAATCCCAATCACAGTACCTGACAGATCTATAGCAAATGGAATAATCTATGTAAAGAACACTTTGAAAACTTAAAGGGTTATATAAATTTTGTTGTTGAGTTATTTCAGACTCTCTGTGACACCTTTTGGGTTTTTCTTGGCAAAGATACTGGAATGATTTGCCATTTTCTTTTTCAGCTTATTTTACAGAGTTGTGACTTGTCCAGGTTCACACAGCTAGGAAGTATCTAAGGTGGGATTTGAACTTAGGTCTTTCTAGACTCTAGGGCTGCTGCTCTATCTACTGTGCCACCTAGCTGCCCAAATGTGGTTTTTATTAATATTAGATGTCAAATAATATCATTAATATTATATGCCAAAGAGATAGTGTTCAGGACAGAGGCTTGCCCACTTTTATTAAATTCAAAATTTTACAAACATTTATTTTCTATCCTTTTCTTTTTCCCCAAAATTTTCCCCAAATTAAAAAAAAGCAAAACCTTTCAACATATATTCATAGTCAAGCCAAATAAATTCCCATATTGGCCATATTTTTAAAAAGGTTCTTATTCTGCATATTAATCTCTTATGTCTGTTAGGAGATCCAAAGATTCTTACCCACTTTCAACTTCCTTTTTTGGTGTGTAGATACATATATGTACACATATACATACAAACATATACATATATACATACATACATACAGAGAGAGAATATAAACTCCTTGAGGGCAAGGAATGTTTCATTTTATCTTCGTGTTTGTAGCATCTAACAGTATCTGGCACATAGTAGGAATTTGTTGATTGATCTGACTGACTACTCCACCATCCCCAGTAATTTTGCCTGGTTTCCTTCTAGTCTAGGCTTAAATACCACCTTTTCATGGAGGCCTTTACTGATCTACTTCCTTCCCCCCCTCACCCTGACTCCCCAGAGCTAGTGTTTCCTCTTTCAAGAATACATTTTTACTATTATTATCTAATAATAATAACTAGAGCTTTAAGGTTTGTCAAGCTTATATCCTGCATGGACTTATGTGTCTCTCCCTTTAGAATATAAACTCCTACAGGGCAGAGACTGCTTTTACTTTGACTGACTGATTTACTCAATCAATTTCCAACTCTTTACTTCTTCTCCACCTGCCCCTGAGTCCTAGAGAAATCCACCATGTGCCACTCGAAGTCCAGTCAAGTTTGAAAGAAATCGGGAACTCATAAATTTCAAATCATAAAGACAGTCATTCACAACTGCTTTGAACCCAGGATGGAAATGACAATTTTCTTTAAAACCTCTTAGTCAGCAAGACTCAGGTCCAGCTTAAGTGACATCATTTGCTTGCAGAAGGCTTTATAGGCAGAAAGGAGTCACTGAAGGGCTTTGAGCAGGACAGTGACATGATGCCTTAGGAGATCAGGCAGAGGAAATAATGATCCCATACATGCAAAGATATTCCCGGCAGCACTCTCAGTGATAGAAAAAAAAAATAGAAAAAAGTGAATGCTAATGACCTGTGGTGCATAAGTTTAATGAAGTAGTATGATTTCATTAGAAATGACTAATTTGAAGAATTCAGGGAACCTTGGGAAGAAAGATTTTCTATTTAGGGTGAAATAAGCAGAACCAAGAGAATGATTTACACAGAGGTCAGAATTCTGATCAATGTAGTGATCAATCTTAATTCCCAAGATAAAACCGTTCTGTCAGTGGAAAGATGGTGCACGCTATGTAATAATGTCAGCTAGCATTTGTATAGTGCTTACAAAGCATTTTACATTTGTCTCCTTTGATGCACAACCACCCTTAGAAAGTAGGCACTATTATTGTCCCCATTTTTCAGTTGAGGAAACTAAGGCTGAGGTTCAATAAGTTCCCCAGGGTCACACAGTAAGTGTTTAAGACTGGATTTGAGTACAGATATTCCTGTCTCCAGACCCCAGCATGCTATCCACCCTGCCATATAGCTGTAGAAAATACAAAGGAAGGTTGATATTTTTCTATCCCATTGGTTCTTCTTCCTATGGCCCTTTAAAAAAACAAAGCACACACTCTAGGGGGTTATGGCAGGTAGGAGACAACTCGGAAGAGTGGGATTCTGGCAAGTAAGAAGTCAGCCCTTGGGAAAGAATTGCTCTTCATCTCATGAAGGAAGAGTATTTTCCCCCTCCTTTCTCCTACATCAGTATTACAACCTTCTAGTCGAGTCATTCTGTAGGAGGAGACAGCATACAGGGAATGTGCCAAGTCTGTTAAGGCATGAGACAGGAGGAGCTTCATGAACTGAGAGAGAGCCAGCCAAGGCTGTCGTGAATTGTCACCCAAAAGAACAGGCTCAGGGAAGCTGACCGAACAATCTGTTCAGCAGAGACTGCACCCAGGCTGCAAAGAGAGAAAGGACATTAGAGGCTTCCATGAGGGACATGTCATCATGCGTGCCTACTCTCACTACTAGCCAGTGAAGTTTGGTGATGCCCACTCTTCCCATTGATGGTATGTGTAGCTGTGGAAGAGAGTACCAAGTTTATGGGTGGTAGCAATCTTTCGTTTACTATTGTTCTTGCCGCATCATATTAGTAAAATGCCTTTGCTTTGAGCTATTTGTGTTTTTTTGGTTGTCTATGACAGACAAATGCACCAATAGGCAACCAAAGGACACAAATGGGGCAGCTAGGTGGCACCATAGTGCCTAGAGTGCTGGGACTGGAGTCAGGAAGACTCATCTTCCTGAGTTCAAATCTGACCTCAGACATTTACTAGTTGTGTGACCCTGGGCAAGTCACTTCACCCTGTTTGCCTCAGTTTCTCATCTGTAAAATGAGCTGGAGAATGAAATGGCAAACCCCTCCAGTATATCTGCCAAGAAAACCCCAAAAGGGGTCACGAAGAGTCGGACATGACTGAAAAAAGACTGAACGAGCACCAGTATGGGCTAGTGAGCTTCATACAGACAGAATTCCTTGAGTCTGGGGTAGCTGTGCCCTGGGTACCCACGGGTTGCCCAGAATTGGGACGCTATATCAGCACCGTTACAAATGATTTTTACAGAATGTTTGTAACAATTTCCAGCTCCACCAGGAGTGTACCAGTATGTGTAACCAACCCTCTCTTAGGCAAAACTCCCACATTGGCCATTTCCACAAAAATCAAAGGGATTCCATAATTGAGATTTCGTGAGATCTAATTTGGTTATAAAAACTGCTCGCACAATATGCTAAGGACCAATAATGTATAGAAAAGATTTTGCTTTTCCTAAGATATCCTCTAATCTCTTTCATTCCAAAGTAGGTCAGCCCTTCCCCCAGTCCCCTAAGTACAAACCTGGCCTTTTGGTTTTAGAGTAAGGGAGGAATCAGGTGAAAACCAGTAACTCCTGTAAGGACACTCAGTTGACTTTGTTGCTTTGCTTTAAATGTGGAAAATGGGTCTGGTGTTGAAAAAAAAATGTCATTTCACCTTTTAAACTTAGCAATCATCAGCAGATAGAAACACAATCAAGAGAAGCATTTCAATTTTCAAAGGAAAAGAAGATTCTATATGAAATCACGAACTTCTGTTATATATAGTTCAGTATTTTAAGAGGACATATTAAATTTAATTAGATAGTAACAAAATTGCCCTGCTTTTATGTGGCCCCCTGTGTATTTTTAAAAATGTTTTACTGATGCTGTATTTCTCCCCCTCCCCCAACCTCCATCACTGCCCCACAGAGGAGGCAGCTAGATATCCTGAATAGAAAGCTGGTCTAAAAGTCAACAACACTCGGGTTCAAGTCCCAGCTCTGACACATACTGAAAGTCACTCAATCTCTCAGTGTCCCAAACAACTCTCTAAGACTTTTCCAAACCATGGGACCAGAGCTCTGACCATCCTCTTCCTCCTCCTCCTCATCCCCTTCTAGTCCAACCTTGAACTCAGTCCCTGGGTCTAGGGCTCTGATGCAGGAACCTTTGTCTTATCTTGCTTAGAACCAGACTACCACATCATTTCCTCATTATTTCCAAATCATTCTGCTGATCTCCACCCCCACACCTTTCTAGTTCATCTTTATGTAGGTTCTTTCCCCATTAGAATGTAAACTCTTTGAAAGGAGGAACTGTCTCACTTTCTAATAATCTTTAGCCTTAGGACAAGACCTGGCATATAGTAAATACTTAACTGTGGAATGAATACTTTCATTCATTCAGAAACTGCTGAGAAGTTCCTCTCTGGGAGCTCCCTAGACCAGTGAAATCAGAAGTCCAATCCCATAACTACCTACTAACTTCCCTTTGCCCTCAATAACCTCCCTCCCTTGACAAAACACATGCAGAGTCAAACAAAAAGCCAACTGAACCTTCAAAAAGGATTTGCCTCATTCTCTACCTCTGTTCTAGCTAAGTGGTCTCAAAGTGGGTCCTAGGGACCATTCAAGGGGTCCAAGAGGTCAAAACTATTTTCATAATAATAATATAAGATAGTTTAGTTTCTAATGTGGTAAATATGAATAAATATAAAAAACAAAATATGGCGTGAGACCAAAAGTTGGTGGGAGGTTGGCTTTATCATCAGTCTTCTGAAGGCATGGTTGGTCACTGCTCTAAGGTCTTTCAGAGTTGGTGTCCTTCATATTCTGGAAGTCTAAAAGAACTTTCCAATTGTTTACATTCTGATGAGTCAAATATTTCACTTCAACAGAACTTCCCACGAAGTCAAATGTTTTTAGTTATTTTCAGTTGTGTCTGACTTTTGATAACTCCTTTTGGGGTTTTCTTGGCAAAGATACTGGAGTCATTTGCTGTTTTCTTTTCCAGGTCATTTTACAAATGAGGCAAACAGTCACACAGCTAGTAAATGTCTCAGGTCATATTTGAACTCAGGAAGATGAGTCTTCAGGACTCCAGTCCCAGCATTCTAGGCACTATGGTGCCACCTAGCTGTCCCTATTTGTGTCCTTGGTTTCCTATTGGTGCATTGGCCTCTACCGTGTTTCCCCGATAATAAGACACTGTCTTATTAATTTTTTTGGACAGAAAAACACCAGAGGGTTTATTTTCAGGGGAGGACTTATTTTAATGAACATTGACAGCAATTTTAATAAACAGGTAAATGTGAACAAAAAAATGTACCTTTATTCAATAAGCAAATCACTGGGGAAGAACAGGATGACGCGCTCAGTGCTGCAGCTCTGATTGGATGCAGCTCGGAGCGGGGGCGTGCGTTTCACGGGGGGGGGAGGGTACATACAGAGGGTACTGTAATGTAGCATGTAGCGCAGGGGATCACCTTCACTACAGTAGCAATCTCAATAGGGTTTATTTTGGGGGGAGGGCTTATTTCAGAGGAATCTTACACAGTAAGGGGAGGGCTTATTTTCGGGATAGGTCTTATTATCAGGGAAACACGGTAATAGACTTCAGACCTGGCCCTCTTCACTGCCCCATCTTGCTGCCCTGGGGAAGTAAAATAGGCTATGGCTAAAAATGCTCATTCATCTGCCCAGCGATGCTCTGATATTTCAACACATCAATCAAATCTGCATTCTCCTCAATGTGTGGACTCCCTCCAGTGGTGCAGATAGCAGCAGATCCATGCCTGCTCATATTGTGCCTCTCTTGTCCATGCCCTCCAGAGGGAGTCCATCTGACGAGCTGGAAGCCTGCTTCCAGGTCTCTTCTTGGTCCCTGGATATTAATGGTGCCCAGAAGTTGCCCTTCTTTTCTAATCACCTTTCTCTTTGGTGACATCCTTTGAGTTCCTTTCCCCACACAACATTTTGCTGGTCATAGCTTGCATCCCCACTCTGAGCTTCTCCACCCCCTGTGAGTGACCTTGTAACCTCAATTCTCTGAAGATGGGTGTTAATGAGGGCGTTGGTCTAGGTAACGCCTGAGGTCCCTTCTGGTTTTGAGGCCCGCTGGCCCACAACTCTCAGACTTACAGGATCTACAGAAGAATATCGATGTTTCAAAAGATGGGCCTTTGTTCCTGGGAGAAGCCTAGAGTCCTTAAGATTTCCCAAAGGCAATCGAAGCCCACTTTCCTTGGCTCTGCTCAGCTGTAGCCCACTCTAAATCAAAAGCAGGCAATTCTAAAGGCCGGGGGAAGCAAGTCAGCAAAAGAGGAGGCTGAGGGGGAGAGGGATGAAATGAGAGCAGAGTGTATTTTTGCCAAGAAGGGGAGAAATAAAAGGAGGCTGCCCGAGGCAGGTGATCCCCTAAATAGAACTCCAGAGCGACAGCAGAGATTTAGGAGCTGAATCACAGGGTGCTCCTGCTGGGTTCAGAGAACTGTCTTAGCATCCAGACTGCCATCACCCCACACAGGAACACAGGCTGCCCTTCTATTCAGGACTCCACAAAGGTGGAGGGGGAAGGGCTGTGCGCTGTGGTGGAGCTAAACACTGCAGGAGGCAGGATCAAGAGGGAACATGTCCACCCCGTAAGTGAGAGAGAGTTCCTGAACTTGAGGGTCTTTGGGGATCCTTCTATTTGGGTGCTCAATCAGACGCAAGGAGTCCTGAACATCAACATGACAGCTAATAATAGCAAAGTGCTTTACATGTGTTATCTCCCAGTGTTGTCGTAAGGATCAAATGAGATAACCCCATTTTACAGATGAGGAAACTGAGGCAGACGGAGGTTAAATGACACCCCTGGAGTGACACTGCTAGTAAATGTCTGAGACCAAGTCTGAACTCGTGACTCTAAGTCTATGTGCTAGGAACTGCTAAGTACTGGGGATACAAGGAAAGACAAATACTGGGTCTCAAGGATGTCACATTATAAAGGGAGGGGGGGAAAACATACCCACAAAGCGGTACAGACAAGATATATACAGTATAAATGGAAGGAAATTTCAATTAATGTGGTTTTTTTTTTTCATTTCTGAAGCTGTCCAGACAACATTGGTATGCATAGAAGGTGGGCCAGGTATACCTGCACTCCCTGGGGAGGGCATTCCCACTGGCCTTTCCCCAAAGCTGAGTACAATGGGGAAAGGAATGAGTCAGTGGTCATGCTTGCCCCAGGGTGACTTGGTATACCTGGCCCACCCTCTATGCACTCCTATGCCAGCAGAGTACCCGGTTTTCAACTCCTTCAAAATTCCTGTTTTGTGCAAGCCAAGTTATCTGTACATGCATACCTTGGATTTTTGGTATCTGTGACTAGGGAATTCATGCTCCCTCTTCAACAATTCAGGAATATATTTAGAAAGTAAATTGATGGGTTTAAGAAGCATGTTGTGACAGAATCATCTAATATCAGAGTAGGAAGGGAGCTCAGAGGCCATGTAATTCAATCCAGACCTCAACGTGAATCTCTTCTACAATTCTTTCAACAAGTGGCCCTGGCTATGACTGAGCACCAAGATGGATGGCAGAGAGTTCTGGCTTCAGTCAGCAACAACAAAGAATCTGGACCCAGTTCTTGTGATGGTCATTCTCTCAATTGTTCCATGTTCAACACTGTTACAAACACTTCCCTTGGTTCTCACAATCTGTACCAAGTTATACGAGTAGAATTTCTCTATTTTGCAAATTGAGGAACTAAGATTCAGAGAAGTTTAAGTAATTTGCCTAAGGCCCCCTGGCTTCTGCCCTACTGGTAGAAGAAGGGACTTTCAGTAAAATCAAGACCAGAGTTGATGATTGGGGGATGGGAAGAGCTGAATTTGAATCCTGCCTCAGACACTGGAGAGCTGTGAGCTCCTGGGCAAATTTTTCAGCCTTGGTTTCCTCATCTACAAATGAGGAGATTGAACTTGAAGACCTTTAACTTCCCTTCCAACTCATATGATTATATGGAGTGAATTCAAGGTCTTCTGATTTTAGATCTAGTTTTTCTCCTCCTATACCATACAGCCCTTATATCACTTTTCTTTCCTTTGTTTCCCTAGTGGACATTGAAAGGGACCAGTCACAGGATTAAAGTTCTGGTTGATGGTGGAGAAGAGGAGATTGGCAAGAAGAAAGACCCACATTCCAAATCTAGGGTCAGGGGAGCATCTTACCAGGACTTGAAAGCAGCTGCCATTGACCCAATCCTCTAAGAGGGGCTTCATTTTGTTGTCCCAGATATAGCCACACCTTGTGGGCAGTTGATTGTTACTATTGACCTCTGAACTTTCTGCTCTACTCATCCATAAATATATCTGATACGGTAATAAAAGGAGGCAGAGGAGACAGATAGTGGGGGACTCAGGTGCACATAAGGTCCAATCTAGCTCTGCTGGGATAATTTGCAAAAGATTTAACAAGTCCCTGAATAATTAAAAGCTCACTGTTGGGCATATCCAATGGCAATCACTGTTAGAGATGAGTGTTTGTTTGATCAGACATATTCTTTAGTGAGTTCTAGTCCATGGGATTGGGACATATCTGAATTTTCTTCTTGACGACTTCTTGGGTTTCTTGAGATTTCAGCATCCCTGGGCTAGCTAAAAGCATCATGATATGCATTTCACATGTCAACTTATTTCTGTTACTTGGAAAATTTGCAACAGTCATGATATAATGCATTAGAAAAACAGGTGGGGGATTAAGCATCATGTAAAGTGAAACTCCCAGAGGAAATTGAAAGGAGGACCCCAGGAACACCTTTGTTTATAGTTCGTGTTCAAGGGCAAATGTCTAACTTCCTCAATAAATAGCTTCCTGCTCACAGAAGGCTCCTGACCTCCATGGACTGCTCAAGACAGGTATCATAGGTAAAAATGGCAAGAAAACCATCCAACGTTGGACAACCTGGGGTAGAGGTCCAGCTCTGCCACTTAGAGTTGTGTTCTATCAGCAGGTCAACAAACATTTATCAAATGCCTGCTACACGCTAAATGGAGAAATACAAAGAAAGGGAGAAGGGGGGACCTAAAATTCAGTCCTTGACCTCAAGATACCCAGTCTAATGAGGGAGACAATATGTATGTATGTACACATAAAAAACCCCTATGTATGTGCACAAGATACATTCAGGATAAATTAGAGATAATCGAGAAAAGGAAGGTACCAGCATGTGTGAGCAAGTCCTGAGACCCCTTTTGTTATTTATAAAGGGGAGATCATCAGAGGACAATCGAGTGACAACCAGAAGGGACCTGAGACTGTCCAGTCAAACTCTCTCTTCCTCTGCCCATTTAATAGATGAGGAAAACAAATTCCAAAAGAGAGAAGAGACATGTCTGAGATCACACAGACAAAATAAAGGTTTGGGTGTGCACATGAAAGGGAGGGAGACTATATCCTGTCTGTTATATATAGAGGAGCTCGAGGGAGTAGTCTAGCTCACCAGGTAAAGGTCTGAAGTTCTGGCTTCAGAAAGTCTAGCCAATTTTCCTAGCTGCTCCCTCCTCTATCCCTCCCATCCCCTCCCTTTGCCATGGCCCAGGTGGCTCCGCATTCAGGCTACAGTTTTCAGATATAAAAGAATTTTATACATTTATCACAGATTTGGTATCTTAGTTTTTGCACCCATCAGAAGTTTACTCTAGGGGTGGCGAGGTGGAGCAGTGAAAAGAGCACTTGCCCTGGAGTCGGGAGGACCTGAGTTCAAATCAGGTCTCAGACACTTAACACAAAAACTAGCCGTGTGACCTTGGGCAAGTCACTTAACCCCAATTGCCCCTCCAAGAAGCAAAAACAAAAAAAAAAACGTTTACTCCAACAAAATCTTAAAATTTAGCTTAGTATCTCATTTACTATTTGGAATTTTCTTCCTCTGCTTTGCATATGAAACATGGTTACATTCTCTCAGGAACAGGCTTGTTTATCTGCCCTTACCCCTCCCCCTGGCCCCCAGTTTTATGATTCTGAGGGGTTTGTGTGTGTCTTTGTCCTCTGCCATTCACCAGTTTTCACCTTATACTTTTCACCTATTTAAGGGGGCCAGTGACTAGCTTCCCCCCAGTTCCATTTGATCACTTAACTTTGATCAGTCTTTACACATCAATACTTACTTTAAAAAGCCATAGCAGGAATAAATGTACAAACATTTCCTTTGATATCTTGGGGGCATCAACTACCTTCAGCTCCCTGGAAATTCAGCACAATCCCTTAACAGCATTGGTCCCACCAAGTTGATATCCAAGGGAATCGTCACTGTTGTCTGTAACTGGGCAGGAGTCCCAGACTGGTGTCTGTTCCTCCAGATGTTGAAATTGGGCTGGCTGCAATACCTGGCTTGGATTTCTGGACTCTTGGATCCCCAGGGGTTGAGCCTTGAGCCCAGCTTGGAGACTTCACTCCCTGTACCTAGGAAAAAAAAAATGAACACAAGGAACAAGAGCCCAAGCCCATTTCTTGAGGTCATCTGACCTGGGGGTGAGGAGAAGGCCTCTCTGACTTCTCTGAGGAAGCTATTAAAGAAGGATCCACCTCATTCCTTCAGACAAAATGCAGAAAAAGCCCTGGGCCAATGCCGTATAAAGAAATCAACAATTTTAGCTGCACAGCCAGTGGGAAAAGACACTTCCTAGCCTCGTGTTAGGCCAACCAGAAACATTGCAGGATGTCCTTGCACTCACCATTGTCCCCAAAGCAATTCCCTAATGTCCTCCACATGGATGCCATCTTGCCAAGCTGATAGGGTCAGCATTACTCCCATTGCATTTGACCTAAAAGGAAAACACATTCAAATTCAAGTTTAGAATTAATTTACTGTATGAAGTTGAAGGATCACAAAGCATAGTATTGGTACTCCCAAGTGGCTGCCTCTCTGTTGCTTTTAGTGAGCAATGAATTCCCAACTCTGTTCACAATTTTTTTTCTCCCCTAGAGAGTTAAAGCTCCCACAAGCCTTTAGCAGAAAAGAGATACAGGAAAAAAAATGCTATTTGAGGGGCGGCTAGGTGGTGCAGTGAATAGAGCACCAGCCCTGGAGTCAGGAGGACCTGAGTTCAAATTTG
>NW_027185850.1:33756812-33760436 GCF_028583685.1 Petaurus breviceps papuanus | reverse complement strand
ACTTATCTCAAAGGAGATAACATCTGGATTGTTGCTGTTCTGTCCCACCCTTCATGAGCCCTAGGGGGTTATCTCGGAGCCGTTTGCCATTTCCTTGTTCAGTGGATTGGGCAAACAGGGTCAGTGATTTGCAGAGGGTCACACAGGTGTCTGAGTGTGTATACTATAATCCATTGTAGTATAGTATGATAAGATATAACACAATATAATATACGAACTACGGCTGAGGCTGAATTCGAACTCAGGTCTTCCTGACTCCAGGGCCAGTACTCTATCCACTGAGCTACCCAGCTACCCCAAATAGAACTTTGTAAACTTGAAAGTGGCCAATAAATGCTTCTCATCATTGTCACTGATTGTTTCCCAACGCAACAGGATTGTTAAGAAAATCAAATGGGCTAAAGGGAGTGAGAATACAATGTCAATAAATGTAAACTGTTAGAGCTAGTAATAGTTCACATTTCTGTGCCTTAAGGTTTGCAAAGAGCTTTGCTCACAATAATCCTACGAGGTGGATAGTATTATTAGGCTTTGTTGTAAGTAAGGAAACTGAGTCAAAGAGAGGTTAGGTCACAGTTACACCGTTAAAAAGTGTCAGACCTAGGACTTGAACCTGGCTTCAGTCCTGGGTCCTCTACCCTTGGCCATGCTAAATATTATAATTAGTCCAAGTCTACTCAAAACAGTCCTCACATAATCAAAGTTGCTCAGCCTGTTAGACCATTGCCTAGTGAGGGCCAATATAACATGTTCTCAAGTCTCTGTCAAGCTGACCTTTAGCCAATTTCTCCTCATAGATACATATTTTTTTAAACCACTTTGTCATTTTTTAAAAGCTTTAAAACATTTTTTTGACCTTTCATCCGTAAAAAGAACTCCTGGTATGAAAATTTCCTTCACAGACAGAGATTGGTGCTTCATCTATAATTTATAGCTTTAGGGCAGGGGTTCTTCACCTTTTTTTATGTCAGGGACCCTTTTG
This sequence comes from Petaurus breviceps papuanus, assembly GCF_028583685.1. Lineage (NCBI taxonomy): Eukaryota > Metazoa > Chordata > Mammalia > Diprotodontia > Petauridae > Petaurus > Petaurus breviceps. The sequence goes on along the minus strand of NW_027185850.1, from coordinate 33,759,454 downwards.
GCAGCCCAGTGAAGACAAGGGCCTATGCTCAGAATAACGATTGTCACCTATCCTCATCATCAAGGAAAAAATGTTAAATTTCAGCTAGTGAAAAGCAAAAATAATTTTTTTTTGCTTCTAAGTTCATAGTCCCACCCCCCCGCCCCAAACTCTATCCGTAGATTCTTAGGGGTCTCTTGACCCCAGGTCAAGAGCCCTGGTTTTGGAGAGTCACCCAGGACACCAGAACATTTTGTGACTTGCCCGAGCTCACACCACTAGCCTGTGTCAGAGGCTGGAGTCGACCTCATGCCTTCCTGCCTCCAAGCCTGGCCCTCTATCCACTAGGCCAGGCTGCCTCTCATCAAAGCACACCCCCTAAAAATATACAAAGAATGGGAGCTGTGATGGCAGTGGATTAAATGTGGTGTTATGCCATTCCTTTTGAAATATCACACTGGCCACACGTTTCTTGGTTTTATGTAGAAGTATGACCTAGTTTACTTAAAATCACCCATGACAATAGCACATGAAAGCACCCACAACAGGAAGACTTGGGTCCAGTTTTGCCTCAGACATTTACCAACTTGAAGTCCTAACGAATCACCAAGCACTGATAAGTCCACAGGCCAGACCAGGGACTGTGCTAGATCTGAGGACACCAGGAAAGGACAGGTCTCTGCCAGGAGTTCTCATTCTGATGGGGGAGATAATATACTAACAACCATGTGCGTACGTGTCTGCTGTTGTTTGACCTCCATTCTGGAAGAGGACCATGACATCAGGGAGGTGATGCCTTGCAAATGACTTGCAAATTAATGGGATTTAAGTGAGGCAGGGCCGTGCAAAGTCACCAGCCTCACTTTCTCCTCCGGAGCCATCTGGGCCCAGTGGCAAGCTACAGGTCAGGACGCCTGGAGATGGCCCCCATATACAAGGCACATGCAGAGTAGATGAGCTGTGGTGACTGGAAAGTTCCTCCTATAAAAGCTTCAAGTTGGCTCCTGAAGGAAGCCAGGAGGCTAAGAGGAGGAGAGAGAGCATTGCAGGCATGAGGGCAGCACTGTACTAGATTTTGCATTAGTAAACCTGGGTTTGAATACTATTTCTGACACTGTGAGACCACGGGCAAGTCCTTTACTGTCTTCAAGCCTCAGTTTCCCCAGCTGTAAAATGGGGTAATGGAACTACTTATCTCATAAAATAATTGTATAGAATGTCCTTGGTAAATCTTAACCTTCTACATTATCTGTGAGTTAATATCAATCAATCAACCAACAAGCACTTATTAAAGACCTACTATGGGCCAGGCTAGATGCTTTTACAAATATTATGTCATTCTGTCCTCGCAATAATCCTGCAAGGCTGGTGGTTTTATTATTCCCATTTTATAGTTGAGGAAACTGGGACAAGCAAAGATTAAATGCTTAACCAGGATCACACAGTTATAAGTGTCTGAGGTCTGATTTGAACTCAGGTCTCCTCCACTCCAGGCCCAATGCTCTATGTACTATGGCGCCACCTAGTGATGCCTATAGGCATAAACCTTTTGAAGTCAATATTCCTTTGTAAAAGCTAATCCAATAGTTAAATAGTTCAATGGAAATGGTAGACAGGAAAACCTCCTCCACACTGGAAGGGACATCATTTGCAGAGAGCCTAGATACCTCCAAACCTCTTCAGGACACTTAGGAGCCCTGGGCAGGAGTGGGAAATGTGAAATACCACATGCCTAGCCTTGGGAACCAAGGTAGTCAATGTTACAGGTATATAATGTAAAAGTATAATAAAAAAAACTTTAATGAATATAAATTATAAAATCCTCTACAAGCTACAAACCAGTTTAGAGAAACATTATCGATTACTTGATAAACAAGAGAAAAGAAAACAGCCTAAAGAAAAGAATCAAGTTTTTTCCATCTCTGAGTTCCTCCCTCAGCTGGTTCATTGGTAAACATAACTTCAACAAGCTGCAGATGGACAATGAACTAGGACCAGAAATAAATATGAGAAAGAGAGTAGGCTGGATTTCATTCGGGAAACCATGCAGCAGTTTCAATGAACTCAAGCTTTTCCCTGAAACAAAAACCCATCTTTATAGCAACGAAATTTTATCTGGTAATACCAGCTGGCATATGATGTCTGGCATATGGCATCTCTGAAGAGTCAGATTTGTAGGTCACCCAAAGGCCAGTGGAGAGATGTATGGTGGGTATAAATATTACTGATAGCACATAAAAGTTATCATCAAAGAGACGTATGGCCAGAGAGGGAGGTGGGCTGGTTTTGGAGGAAGAAGGAGGGATAACAGATGGGCAAACCACGTGCTATTCTGGTAACCAGGTAATGTGAAGAGCCTCCGGGAAAGGCTCCCAGCCTGAGTGGACCCCCTGAGGAAGATTTATGGCAGGACGTGGGCAAGGGTCACACAGAAGGAGAAGGCATGGAAAGATTGCTATTTATACTACTGGAGGCAGGACCCACAGAGCTGTGAGGGCAGATTCATTGAAGATTAAAGTTCTCAAAATGATTAGCCAGGACCCTTTACTCAATAATTGATCTATCTGTCTGTCTGTCTATCATCTATCTTCCTATCTCTCTGTCTGAATATCTATCATCTATCTATCTATCTATCTATCTATCTATCTATCTATCTATCTATC
>NW_027185850.1:33722785-33756802 GCF_028583685.1 Petaurus breviceps papuanus | reverse complement strand
ATCTATCTATCTATCTATCTATCTATCTATCTATCTATCTATCTATCTGTCTGTCTGTCTGTCTGTCTGTCTGTCTGTCTGTCTGTCTGTCTGTCTTGTCTATCTGTCTATCTATCAACTGTCTATCTCATATACCACACATTCACGTATTTATATATGTATTTAATTATATATCTTTTGGGGTGGCTAGGTGGTGCAGTGAATAGAGCACTGGCCCTGGAATCAGGGGGATCTCTGAGTTCAAATCTGACTTCAGACACTTAACACTTACTAGCCATGTGACCTTGGGCAAGTCACTTAACCCCAATCACCCTGCACTGCCCCCTCCAAAAAGCAAAAAAAACCCAACCCATATATATATATATATATATATATATATATATATATATTTAGTAACTATCAATAAATCTAAACATTCAAATATGCAATTTTTTTAAAAGGTTGTATATGAAACCATGATCTTTTGTTATTTGTGGTTTGTTTTTCAAAAACATATACATTATTACCTTTAACAAAGGATAAGGAGAAGACCTATGTATTCACTTGTGCATTCTCTCTGCCAATGAGACAGGTCTTATGCAAATACATCAGGCTCACACATGGGTATAGAGAGAGCTCTTGGATGAAGGGACTCCCTCTATTAATGCAGAGCAACATCTCCGTGTAACTTATAGTCTTAGGACATTGCAGAGAGTGGTAATGTCAAACTCAAATAGAAACAAGTTGCATAGTGACTTAGAAAAGCACAAATTGTTGTATTGCATTTTTATTCCTCTTGTTCAACATTTCCCAAGGACATTTTCATCTGGCTCGGGCATTGCTCTGCAGGATTCATACGGCCAAGCAGAGATTTGACACCTCTGGTCTAGAGAGCTGAGAGGGTCACAACATTTAGTATGATGTTTCAGAGGTAGGATTTGAACCCAGATTTTCCAATTCCTTAACCGAGAAAGTATACATTCACCATTTATTTCTTTGTCACTTTCTCACTTGTGATTACTTTTCTGAAGTACTTATAGGAAAAAATGGGTAAGAGTCACAGTGAGGGCGGATTGTTGTTTGCGCAGCTGGAGGCATTTCTACATTCGATCTATGGATGTCATTATTATTTGTTAATGTGTTAATTTGTTAGTGTGTCTATTATTCACAATTATCTTCATTGTGATTTTGTTAGAAGACAGTAGGACGACACCAGAAAGCAAGTCTCACTTGGAGAGAATTTTCAACTCCAGAAATTACCAGGAAGCAACTAGGAGACACCACAGTGCACGGAGCGCTGGACTGAGAGCCAGGAAGACCCCAATTCAAATTTAGCCTCAGACACTTACTAGCTGTGTGACCCTAAGCAAGTCACTTAACCTATCTGCCTCAGTTTCCTCTATTATAAAATGGGGATAATAATGGCACCTCCCTCCCGGGGTTGTTGTGAGGCTAAGATGAGCCCTTAGCACAGTTCCACAGTACTGGAACACAGTAGGTGCTTAATAAAGGCTTGCTTCCTTTCCTTCTAAGAGGCCGTGAGAACAAAACGTTAGTTTCTCAAGCACATGTCGAGGCTGAGACTCAGAACAGTAGAACAGGCCAGCTGGGAGACGGTTGGAACTTAGAGACTAGACTAACTTAACAAGACGGGGCAGACAATTTGAGAAAGGCCCAGCCATGGATAATAATGATGAAAAATAATAATAGCTAACATTTATATAGGGTTTACTTTGTGCCAGACACTGTGCTATGCTCTTAAAAATATTAGTATTTTATCTTTTCCAATTGCATGGAAAGACAATTTTTAGCATTCATTTTTTAACATAATTTTGAGTTCCAAATGTAATCCTTCCCTCCCTTCCTTTCCCTCTCCCTAAGATGGGAAGCAATTTGATATGGGTTATATACATGTGATCCGTGCTGTGCTTTCCAATTATTAAGAACAAATGTTAATTATTATTAATAAATATTATTAGGAACGAGTGTTAATTATTATTAATAAGTATTATTAGGAACGAGTGTTAATTATTATTAAGTATTCATTATTAGAAATAAGTATGAAGAATAAGTGTTGGGTAGAACGTTGACTCTGGAGTAGAGAAGCCTTCAGTGGGACACAGTGCAGAATCCTATCATAGAATATTTGAAAGATCATCATCTTGTTCCCCAATTGTGCCCTTCCTTGTATTCTGTTTATCAGTGGATGTGTTGTAACCTCCCTGCCCACTCCCACTTCCAAGGAGAATGGGCTCTTTAAGGACATCCATTGGGTAAATTTTTATTTTAACATCCCCAGCACCAAGTCAATCCATTCCATATAGTAGAAACATAATACCGGCACTCAGTACAGTGACTGGTAACCAGTAGGTGCTTAAACAATGCTTATTGACTTTTATTTTTGCTTTTTTTTTTTTTGGAGGGGGGAAGGCAAGGCAATTGGGATTAAGTGACTTGCCCAAGATCACACGGCTTGTAAGTATTAAGTGTCTGAGGCCAGATTTGAACTCAGGTTCTCCTGATTCCAGGGCCAGTGCTCTATTCACTGTGCCACCTAGCCGCCCCTTGATTACATCTTTTGAAGTGAGTTTCTTGTTACATTTACACACAGGCTGTCCTCAAGAGCCTTGGGAATAGCAATGCCCCCTTCTCACCCCCACATCACCAGACCTGCTTCCAGCACAGACTCCATAACCATAGTTGAGGGAGAAATCATCATGGAGATGGGAGCCACCTTCCTCATCAGTACCACCAACAACCACTGACCAGTTACTGCCAGCAGATAAAAGTACCCCCTACCACCCCACCACCCCAGACCAGGGCTCCTGCATCCACTCTCAGGCATCATTTAGGGAAGCAGGTCCTGCAGAGAAGGCATTGGCCATCCCCTCCAGCTGCCGACAGCTACCACACACAGGGCAGGTGAAACAACCCGGCTGAACATCACTGGACCTATGCCAAGGAAGAGACAGGGGGCAGCAAGTGCCAGAGAGGGGAGAGAGAATGAGCATTTATATGGCACCCCCTATAAACCCGGCACTGGGCTTCATGCTCTGATCCTCACAACAACCCTGGGAAGGAGGTGCTATTATACTTATTTTGTAGTTGAAGTAGTTCCCCTTAACCGGGAAATGGTCGAGTAATTTGTTGTATAGGAATTGAGTGGGGAATTCAGAGAAACCTACCGTGTTTCCCCGATAAGAAGACACTGTCTTATTATTTTTTGGGGCAGAAAAACACCAGAGGGCTTATTTTCAGGGGAGGGCTTATTTTAATGAACATTGACAGCAATTTTAATAAACAGGTAAATGTGAACAAAAAAATGTACCTTTATTCAATAAGCAAATCACTGGGGAAGAACAGGATGACGTGCTCACTGCTGCAGCTCTGATTGGATGCAGCTCGGAGCGCGGCGTGCGTTTCACCCGGGGTGGGGGGGTACGGTGCATACAAAGGGTACCGTAATGTAGCGTGTAGCGCAGGGGATCACCTTCACTACAGTAGCAATCTCAATAGGGCTTATTTTTGGGGGAGGGCTTATTTTAGAGGAATCTTACACAGTAAGGGGAGGGCTTATTTTCAGGATAGGTCTTATTATCTGGGAAACATGGTAGGAAGACTTGTATAAAGTAATGCAGAGAAAAGGTACCAGACCAAGGTCATAGTTACAAGGTTGTCGTTTCATTTCTCAGTCCTGTCCGACTCTTTGTGGCTCCATTTGGGTTTTTCTTGGCAAAGATATTGGAGTGGTTTGTCATTTCCTTCTCCAGCCCATTGTACAGAGGAGGAATTGAGACAGGGTGGAAGTGACTTGCCCAGGGTCACACAGCTAATAAGTGTCTGAGGTCTTCCTGACTCCAGGCCTAGCTCTCTATGCACTATGGTACCACCTAGTGGGCCTCATAGTTACATAATAACAGCTAATATTTTTATACCCCTTTAAGGTTTGCAAAATTTGATCCTCACAATAACCTTGAGAAACTCTTACTATCCCCATTTTATAGATGAGGAAACTTTGGCAGACAGAGGTTAGATGACTCACCCAGGGTCATGCAGCTAGCAAGTGTCTAAAGCAGGATTTGTCCTTTGTAAGGTTTAGCTCTTCCTTAGCCCAAAGCCAGCATTCTAACCTCTACACCATGCTCCTTTTATAAAATGCCCTCGGTAGTGTAAATGAAAACAGCATATAAAGGCAGTAAAATTAGATAATTCCAATGAACAAACATGGTCATAGACAACAACTATCTTCTCATTAGAAAAATGGGCCCGGAATAGCACACATACAACCAAACAGGGCTGGTTGCTTGGCTTTGAAGGTTGTTTGTTGGGGGTGGGGGTAGGACCAGGTCAATGGTGGGAGTATATGGGAAATGCTTGTGTGTAGAAAAAAGTAAAAGGCATCAACTGAAAACACGTTTTAAAAAATTTACGAGTGTCCCATGGATAGGGGAAGGTTGGGCAACAGCGATGTCTCATCATGAGGACAATATTTTTGTTCTTTTTAACAAAGTGCACTCTTGTGGCAAACTAGGCTTGAGACTCACTTTTGGTCCCTGCTAGTTGTGTGATCATGGGCAAATCAATTAATTTCTCTGAATTTCAATTTAAATCCAAATCCACTATGGTGCTGGGGCCACAGAACTTGATTGGAATCCCAGTTCTTGCTACCTTGGATAAGTCCCTTTGCATCTTGGGAGTTGGGTTTCCTCATCAATAAAAAGAGGGCTTGGATGAGATGACCTCTCAGGTCTCTCCCAAGTCTATTCACCTATCAATCAACCAATGAGATTTATTAAGCACCTGAAATGTGCTGGGCCCTGGGGATTTAAAGACAAAAGCACAATATTTTCTATCTCAGGGAAACTAGATTCTAATGGAGAGAAGACATAGAGGTGTAGACCAGATCCAGACCACGTAGATAGAAGCAGAGTGAGGCACTCAAAGCTGGGAACGTGGGGACCAAGAAAGGCATCCTGAAGAAGCAGGCACTTGGGGTTAGTCTTCACAGTTTTATATTTTACACATGTGTTTAAAATATGCTTTCTCCCCATTCTGCACCGCTTTCTGGTCCTACCCCATACCCAACAACACATCTCTGAACATGACATTCTAGAGCTACAGACTAGAAGAAAACTTAAAACATCATTTTGTCCCTCATCCTGCCCACAAGGATATTTGTGGACTGTGAGTGTGGGTGTAGATTTTTAAAAATTTATGATGATGTCATTTTGATGTTTATAGCACCTAGAAAACGACGGGATTGGCTTTTTCCACCAAGGTTTTCTTTCCTCTAATCTCCAGGGCTTAGATACAAGTGGAATCTTTTCTTATTGTCCTGTACACTTGAATTAATGAATGAAAGAAAAGGCACTTACTATGTGCAAAACGCATGCTAAGCACTGAGATAATAAATGGAAAAGAGAGACCGTTCCAGCCCTCGAGGATATTATATTTATATTATATTCTCCTAGCAGGAGGGTTCAGTTCCCAAGAGGAGGAAATGACTCAGGAGCCTAGAAGGTGCCACAATAGGGCAAATGGCAACTCCCTGGCATCTGAACCGTCTAGAGGCAGGGTAGATGAAGGCTTTGGGTCCTGGACACCTACCTCCATGAAGGTCTGCAGGTGGTGCTGGTGATCCTGGCAGGCTCACGTAGCCTTCTGTCTCTCCCTTGGAGTATTTTGCTATTTAACTGGGTGCCTTTGGTGGCAGAGGTGGTGGCTCTGTTGGACTGGGTTTCCACTTTAAAGCCAACTTAAAGTTAGAATGTTCCCTGCTTAAAGAGCCAAGGGCCCTGCTCTCCAGACAGCTGTTCATTGTTCAGCCCCACCCACCATATGCCTAATTAATTATTATCATTTGGCTGCTTCAAGGACCAAGCTGAAATCAGCATTCAGTAAGAAGAAGGGAATCCCCTGGAATCCTAGGTTCCATGTTGCCCCTGGGATGGGATATTAGTGATTTTTTTTTTTTAAGCAATCAGGGTTAAGTAACTTGCTCAAGGTTACACGGCCAGTTATTTCTGGGTGTGGTGCTAAGTATCTGAGCCCAGATTTGATTCCCAGGTCATCCTGACACTGGAGCCGGAGCTCTTACTCGCTGAGCCACCTGGCCGCCCCTAAGCAATTGGGGTTAAGTAACTTGCTCAAGGTTACACGGCCAGCTGTTTCTGGGTGGGTGCTAAGTGTCTGAGCCTGGATTCGATCCCAGGTCATCCCGACACTGGAGCCGGTGCTGTTACTTGCTGTGCTACCTGGCCGCCCCGATATTAGTAATTTTTAAAGTTGAAAACTGAAGACTTGGGTAGGTAATACTTTCTGGATCTTTTTAATAGTAATAGTTGACATTTTATATAAGGATTTTAGGTTTGGAAGTGTTTTACATACATTATCTCTTCTCTGCTTTTTTTTTTTCAAACACTATCTCAGAGACTTTGCATGCTTCCTCCCTGCCAAACATTTTAAATTATTTTTGTTGTTCAGTCATGTCTGGCAGAACATGGGGTTTTCTTGGCACAGATACTGGGATGGTTTGCCATTTCCTTCCCCAGCTCATTTTACAGATGAGGAAACTGAGGCAAACAGGGTTAAGTGACTTACCCAAGGTCACACAGCAAGTAAGTGTCTGAGTCTGGATCTGAACTCAGCCCTCAGACTCCAGGCCTGGTGCTCTATCCACTGTGCCACTGAGCTATTCCCTTTTTTAATTTTTATCGTATTATAACACAAAAGTGCACTAAATTCTTCCTTTCTTTTGGCCCAGGCCTAGGATTTCAGCAGAGAAGGGAACTCTCTGGTGAAGATGCTTCTCTTTGTCTCCACCAATACAGGTTTGGCAGCTTTTCATCTTCATCTCAATGGCCCATTGAGAAATTGGGGATTCACCTTGGGTCACCTTGGATCACACAGTCAGTCTGGGTTAGAGAGTAGGCTATGTCACTCAGGTCCTTCTGGCTCTAAGGACTACTTTCTTTCTACTTTTCCATGGCCAGCAGCCCTTAAGAATGTCTGCAGCACTGTAGCTGATGTAATCCTCAGGTGCAAGCCTCACTTAACACATTTATATCTTACTGTTTCTGTTACTACTACTACTACTAGCTAACATTTGTACAGTACTTACTATGTGCCAAGCATTGTGCTGAATGCTTTACAGTTATTATTTGATCTCTACAACAACCTCTCAAGGTAAGAGCTACTATATCCCCACTTTATAGATGAGGAAACTGAGGCAAACAGAGGTTAAGTGACTTGCCCAGGGTCACACAACTAGTAAATGTCTGAGTCCAGATTTGAACTCAGGTCTCCTGACTCCAGGCCTGGCCCTCTATCCACTGGGCCACTTAGTTGCCCTATCTTCTCTATTATTTCATCAAGTGGGTTGGGACAATTAATCAGTGTTTTAACCAAGTATTTTCTACTCCACTCCACCCCAAACACACACATATACACATACAGAGAACCCCAATGACTTTAAAAGCAAATCATGCCAGAATAGCTCATTTCCTTTTTGGTAGGGTTACTGTCCTGGTAAATGAAGAAAATTCTTTAGATAATTTATTCAGATTTTAGCCGTGTTTGATAAGGCATTCCATGATATCCTTGTGAAAAAGATGGAGAGGTGGGGGTCAGACCAGAAATATAATTAGATTATTTTAGAATTGCTTGGATGACTGAGCAGAACACAAGTATTCACCCCATGGCTCCATGTCAACTCAGAATGAGCTTCCCCAGAGGAATGCCCCAAGAATCTGCTCTTGGTCTCGTGTCTTTAACATAATGACACCAAGCTTGGAGGGAGGGATAGTGAACCCAATGGCGATAGAATTAAAATTCCAAAAGATCACAATAGGCTCAAGAAGGCAGCTGAATCTTTTTTTTTTTTTTGCCTTATTTTTTGGAGGGCAGTTGGGGTTAAGTGACTTGCCCAAGGTCACACAGCTAGTAAGCGTGTCAAGTAACTCAGGCCCTGCTGACTCCAGGGCCGGTGCTCTATTCACTGCACCACCTAGCCACCCTCAGCTGAATCTAATAAGAGGTAAAAATTAAATGGGGTTGAAGTGAAGTCTTACAACCAGATTCCAGAAATTGACATCATTAGTGCAAGATGGTGGGGACATGGCTAGCAAACAGTTCATCCCCAAAAGATGGCATATTCAACACGAATGAAGAGCAGGATATGGAAGTCAAAGGAGCTAAGGTGACCTTGGGTTACATGAAGAGAGACAGAGCTCCCAGGACAAAGGAGGGGATAATTCTGGTCTTCTTTGCCTGCTCAGATCGTAGCTAGAGTACTCTATTCAGTTCTGGCATCATGCAAGTAAAATATACCAGCAAGTGGAGGATATTTAGAGGAAGGCCCCCAGGATCAAAGCTATAACCAGGAGTATTTATGCCTGGGTGAGAGAGCACTGATGGCACCCTTTTTGGGGGGCAATTTAGATACTATTCCTTCTAGGGTGTGAGATGGAGACCTGAGCTACCTTCTGCTTCTGCTGGGGGAGGCTGACCATGAGAATAAGGTCATTTGGTAGCTTTCTACAAAAATAAATTTTTTGGGTGAGGCAATCAGGGTTAAGTGACTTGCCCAAGGTCACAAAGTCTACCAAATTATTCTTAATTATTCATAATTAATCTTGAAAACCTGGTGCTAATGTCAATTTTTTTCACACTCAGCTTTCAAGAAGCCTGATTAATGGAGTTTCTAGTCCTTATTAGAGGAACAGAGACAGTTTTAATTCTTACAGTAAATAGATATTTTTAATGAAGGGGTTGAAAGAGGACCTTATCTCCCTCCTGCTTCTTTATCACCAAGTCCTCAAAATATCATGTTAGAGATGCGAGGGACTATTGTTATTGCTGTCCAGTTGTCTCGGTGATGTCTAACTCTTTGTGGCTCCATTCAGGGTTTTCTTGGCAGAGATACTGGGGTAATTTGCCAGTTCCTTTTCTAGATCATTGTACAGTTGGGGAAACTGAGGCAAACAGGGCAAAGTGACTTGCCCAGGGTCACTCAGCTAGTAAATGTCTGAGGTCACTTTTGAACTCATGGGAACAAATCTTCCCAGGCCCAGTGCTCCATCCACGATGGTGCTACCTAGCTTTAGGGACTTTGGGGATCATTCAATAAGTTTGGCTCCTTGATTTTTATGGAGGAGAAAACTGAAGCCCTAGAAAAAGGAAGAACTTGACCAAGGCCACAGAAGAAGGGTCACTCCTCTGTTCTTGGAATTGAGGCTGAGCTGAGGTAGAGTCTAATGTAGCTCAGATCTCTCAGATTTACTGACTCAGAGCTGGAAGGCACGGCAAAGAACATCACCACCACCACCAAAGCTACCGTGTTTCCCCGATAATAAGACCTATCCCGAAAATAAGCCCTCCCCTTACTGTGTAAGATTCCTCTAAAATAAGCCCTCCCCCTAAAATAAGCCCTATTGAGATTGCTACTGTAGTGAAGGTGATCCCCTGCGCTACATGCTACATTACGCTACCCTCTGTATGCACCATCCCCCCCTTCCCCCCGGGTGAAACGCACGCTGCGCTCCGAGCTGCATCCAATCAGAGCTGCAGCAGTGAGCGCGTCATCCTGTTCTTCCCCAGTGATTTGCTTACTGGCGCCATTGAGAGCAGTGCCACGGAGGAGAGCTGAGGCAGGACAACATAAGCCCTCCCCTGAAAATAAGCCCTCTGGTGTTTTTCTTTCCAAAAAAATTAATAAGACAGTGTCTTATTATCGGGGAAACACAGTACATCCAAACACTTCATTTTCTTGAGGAGGAAACAGGGGCCCAGCACTGGTATCAGGACAAAGTCCCAGTGTTTTCAGTTAAATTGTTGAACTTCAGGTTCCTCCAGGTGGGATTGGATCCAGGTTTTCCTGACTCCAAGTCAAGTCATGTCTACTGTGCCATGAAGCCTTTCAATCACCCTATGGTTATCAGAGAGATGGGGGATTAAAAAAGACAGTGGGGTCATCATAGGGTAAGAATGAGGCAATGAATGGCAAGGCCAGTGTTTCGTTGCTAGCCTGTCCACACAGTGCCAAGAGATTCAGAAAAACAGGTCTGATGCAGGAAGGGTGCAGCCTGTCTGTCCCTTCAACATTTACAGGAGGATGTAAACAAGAGCCCAGGATGGGCAGGCTGAGATCTGCTTTAGCGGAGGGAGTGGTCACATCCAGGAAACCCCAAACTCATTGAGAATTGCCCTTACTTAGACCAAGTCAACTTTTGTCTTTACTTCTTCGCTCTTGGATCATTCATTTGAATTAACTTCAGTTTTTTGACACCTTTCTTTTATGTAGGAGTAATTCCCAGCTTGCTGTTCAGTCATGTCAGACTCCTCATGAGCCCATTTGGAGTTTTCTTGGCAATGATACCAAAGTGGTTTGCCGTTTACTTCTCCAGCTCATTTTACAGATGAAACTGAGGCAAACAGGGTTAAGTGCCTTGCTCAGAGTTACATAGCTAGAGGGCTCCTTGGATGGCAATGAGATCAAACCAGTTTATGCTTAAAGAAATTAATTCAGGCTCTTTAATGGAAGGTCAACCTCTAAAGCTTAAATACTTTTGTCACATAATGAGAAAATGGGACTTACTGGGAAAAGACCCTGATGTTGGGAAAAATTGAAGTCAGAAGGAAAAGGAGACAGAAGAGGATGAGATGGATAGACAATGTCATGGAAACAATGAGCATGAACTCGGACAGACTTTGAGGATAGAAGGTCCTGGAACGCCGTGGGGTCCATGGGGTCCCAAAGAGTCCGATATGACTGAACAACAATTCTCGGCTCCTTTTGAAGGAATGTAGCAGCTGACAAGAAAAATGATTATTTCTGATTGGAACAAATCAGAGACATGTACACTGGAATTAGAATGTATGTACATGTATGCATACACATCTCTAGGCGTGTGGAACGGCATGTTCAATAACTAGCCAGCTTATATTCCCTTTACTACTTTGTAAAGAGAAAAATTTTGTCATCAGAGGCTACTTTGATAAAAATCTCAGTGGAAACTCCCAAGACTTGTCTAGAAACTCAAGATGACAACGGAGCAGAAAAATACACTTGCTCAAGTGTGATCGGCAAGCACGTCTTAGAGAAAAGTCAACAACTGAAGAGACTCTGGGTGCTGCTGTTATTTCTTCAGATAAAACAAATATATTCAGAAAAGATGACATTTCCCAAGAGAGAACAAGCTGTAAACTAAAGGAAAATGAACACGGAATGTTAGGGTTTTTTTGGCCATAAAATTTTTCCATCTTTTCTCCATCTTTTTCTCGTGCAGCTACGATCATGCATTTTTTATATACTTAGGGGGGGTGTTGAGTGTTATTTTATCTTTCCTTGGGGGGGGGGAGACCTGTCTGCACCCTTTGCCTCCGCCTCCTTTTCTTTCTAACTTCCGACCTCTTTGCATTCCAGCTTTTGACCTCACCACCCAACTGAAATTGGTCTCTCCAAAGTTATCCATGTCCTCCTAATTACCAAATCTGATGGCCTTTTCTCAGCCCTCCTCCTTCTGGACCAAATTGCTACATTTGACACCAGTGGCCATCCTCTCCTGCTGGATATCTTTATTTATAAGGATATTTCCTTTTCTTTATTGGTTTTCGTGACTTTATTCACTCCCAGTTCTTCTACCTGTCTGCCTGTTCCTTTTCACTTTCTTTTTTGGGACACTCATTTCTATCCTGCTTCCTAACTCTGGGTGTTCTCCCAAGGTCCTTTCTTTAGCATTTCTCTCCATTTTTACTCCTTTGGTAACCATAGCAACCACCATAGGTTTAACTGTTATTCTTATGAAGATGACTCCTATGTACACATAATACATATATACACGTGGGTATGTATATGCACACATATATACATATATTTGTGAGTACCTATTACAGGGATGCAGGGGCAGCTAGATAATGCAGTGCATAATAGAGCACTGGGCTTGGAATCAGGAAGACTCATCTTCATGAATTCTAATTCAGCTTCAGACACTAGCTGTGTGACCCTGGGGAAGTCACTTGACCCAGTTTACCTCAGTTTCCTCATCTGTAAAATGAGCTGGAGAAGAAAATGGCAAACCATGAAGAAAATTCCAAATGAGGTCAAGAAGAGTAAAACATAACTAAAAAATGCCTGACAACAACAGTCATTGGGATAATATCCTCACATGGACATACATGTATATATGTCTAGGTATATAAATTAGTCATCTGCACAGGACTAATAGTGACTCTATATATGTGTGTGCATGTGCATATATACATGTAATTTACATAGGAATAATCATGAAACCGAGGGAACTGATGAGTCCGTAAGAAAGGACTCTTGTAACTTCATCAGTTCTCACGGGTTTAGTGTTTATCTCCACATATACATACATGTATGTGCACACATGGGTGGATGTTTGTGTGTTCTGTACATGTGCACACTCATGTGCTTTTCTCCCTACCCAGTCTCTCCTTGGGCTTTCCTTCCACATCACTATGACTGCCGTGCCTTTCAAACTGACATTGTGGAGACATTCATGCCTTACAAATCCTCTCAAACATCCCAGATTTCATTAAGGAAGAGTAGGTACAAATGCTTACAATTCTTTCTTAAGAATTCTCTAAAGTTTTATAGACACTGTATACAAATCAACATTACAACTGGGCTCATTATCTTACCCCCCCACCCCCAAATCTCCCCTCTTAACAACTTTCCTATTTCTGTCAAAGGTACCACCATCCTTCCTGTCTCCCAGGTTGGTAACCTTGATATGATCCTAGACCAGGGGTGGGGAACCTGCAACCTAGAGGCCACATGTGGTCTTCTACGTCCTCAAGTGCGGCCCTTTGACTGAATCCAAACTTCATATTACAAATCCTTTCATTAGGAGGAGAAGTTTGAGAAGTTTGGAGGCATAAACAAAAAAAGATTACACGCCCTCTTGCTACCTGCCCAGTAACCTTTGCAGATAACTGTAGAGGACAGGGGAATATACCTAGCGAGGTCAAGGGACCCCAAAACATTCCCTTCATGATACATCCTCTTGCTTGTCTGCCCTGTAGCCTTTCAAATAATAATATGGGGAAGGGGAACATTTCATTAGCGCAGCTGAGAGACTTTTGAAAGTTCACTACAATGCTATTATTTTACAGTTGAGGGAACTGAGGTTAGACAAAAGTTAAGTGACTTGCCAAGGGTCACACAGCTAATAAGTATGGGAGGTTGAATCTGAACTCAGGTCTTCCTGACTCCAGTCCTTATGCCTTATCCACTGTATCTCTCACCTGCCTCTAAAATCTTGGGTGATCAGTCATCCGCATTCACGAGAAGGTAGAAGGTAGAAGGTAGAGCTTGGATTTGTGAAGATCTGGATTTGAATTCTGTCTCAGTCACTTAGTAGCTGTGTGACCCAGACAAATCACTTCATCTGCAAAATGAGAGGTGGAACTCAGTAAGCTCTAATGTTCTGTCTATGATCCTATGATCTGGGAACATAAAATAAATTAAGGGCAAGCCTAGGAAAACCGAGGAGGAAATAGGGCTGCTGAAAATGAATGAGTTCTCAGGCTCCTGGCAATAGGTGGCTGGGTGGGAAACCCAGCATGAAGCAGGAAAAATATATCCAAGCTGGACAGTGAGTAGCTGTTACAAAAGCTCACATGCTTCCCTCCTCGGGAATGGCATGAAGCCACAGTCAGTTGTAAAAGCAGAGCCACCTGAGACCTTATAATGTTGGAGCTGGGTCATGAGACTACCACCGGTGCTCTGAGTGAGGATTCTGAGTCACTAAGATAAGGGTCCATTGTATCGACTCCCTCATGTTTCATAAAACAAACATGTAGTTATTTTTTATTTAAAAATTTTTACTTATATCTTTTGTTTTTATGTCACTTTTATTTACAAATATGTCTATCCCTAAGAGCCATCCCTTACAACAAAGAAGTTTTAAAAGGAAAATGAAAAAACTGCTTCCAGGAAAGTGAGATCATTCTTCTCCTGGGCCAAAGAAACAACAAATATTTAATAAGCTACTCCTGCATCCAGAGTACTCCTCACTTTTGGGGAGGAGGATGGAGATGGGGATATAATCTTTTTCTTTGTGGAACTTTGACCCTAGTAGGGTGTTAAGATGCAAAAACAGACAATTCTAGGGCACCATTGCACATGAGAAGTGTATCAGAGAACAGAATGCTCTACAGGTCTGAGAAGGAA
This sequence comes from Petaurus breviceps papuanus, assembly GCF_028583685.1. Taxonomy (NCBI): domain Eukaryota; kingdom Metazoa; phylum Chordata; class Mammalia; order Diprotodontia; family Petauridae; genus Petaurus; species Petaurus breviceps. The sequence continues at coordinate 33,742,626 of NW_027185850.1, read as the reverse complement.
GGTAGGAGATGTGGGAAGACTCTGTGAAGGAAGCAGTTTGTGAGATGGTCATTAAAAACGGGTAGAAACCCAAGAGGTAAAGAGGAGGAAGGAGGCCCTTCAGACTATAGGAAAAAACCTTTATGGCAAAGTTCTTGGTTGTTTTTTTTAATTAAATTTTTTAAACTTATGGAATAAAACAAGCATTTTCATAACATAGTATAATGAAAAAGATGATTGCACATGAAACAACAAATCTATTATATACATCTTGCTATTCCTTTTAAATACATAATAGGAGTGGCCAGGTGGCTCAGTGAGTAAGAGCACGGGCCCAGAGTAGGGATGACCTGGGATTGAATCTAGGCTCTGATACTTAGCACCACATCCAGAAACACCTGGCCATGTAACCTTGAGCAAGTTATTTAACCCCAATTGTTTAAAAAAAAACAACAAAAAAAAAATAAATACATAATAAAGTTATCATGTAAATTTCTTTTTTTCCTTCCTTCTCCCTGCCCCTGCCTTAGATGGTTACCATTAGACACTGATAGGTACATACACATACACACACCCACATATTCTATACATACTTCTATTTATCAGTTCTTTCTCTGAATACAGATAGTCTTTCTTCATATGCCTTTTATAGTTAATTTGGGCATTTATAAATAATCAAAGCTTCTATTTTTAAAAAATGGACAGTTCTTCCATAGGACTTAAAGGCAAAGCTTGTGCTAAGCTATGCACATGGGTATGACAAAAATTCCCTTGTAGCCCATTTCTGTTGGTCTGCAAAGAGTTAAAGGTAAAAAGGGACAAATCAAGGCTCTCCTTGGATAAAGGCCTAGTAGTATGTTTTTCAAATTTGCAGATAGAGCAAAGCTGGTAGGCATGACTGACATTTGGACAGTTCCCAGAGAGGTGGATGCCACTATCTCTCAGAGTCTGAGGGGTGTGTGTGTGTGTGTGTGTGTGTGTGTGCGCGCATGTGTGAGTATGTGCCTGGCTGCATGTATGCATTCATGTAGGGAGGAAGGAGAAACACTACTGTTCACCATTGCAGCCAGTGAGCCCCCACTAATGTGCTTTCCATTTACACAAAATCAACCAGATACTGTGACAAAAATAAAACATTTACTAAACAATATGGCAAAAAGCAATAATACTCATAACATTTACTAAATAGATGGCAAAAGAAAGGCAGCTAGGTGGCACAGTAGATAGATTGCTGGGCCTAAAGTCAGGAAGACTCATCTTCCTGAGTTCAAATCCAGCCTCAGACACTTACTAGGTGTGTGATCCTGGGCAAGTCACATAACCCTGTTTGCCTCCGTTCTTCATCTGTAGGGATGAGCTGGAGAAGAAAATGGCAAGTCATTCTAGTATCTTTGCCAAGAAAATCCCAAATGGGGTCATGAAGAGTCAGACACCACTGAAAGATGACTGAACAACAAAGGCTAAAGAAGGAATAATCATAACTTTTACTCACTAGAAGATGAAGGCAGGAATAATAAAAACACACAGTTATTCAAAAGAAGGAAAACTCAGGAATAATTAAAACATTACAATCCACATTTAAAACCGTGTCACACTTTTTCCATCAACTGCTCCCTCTGCCCCAAGGCCATCAGATGAATATTTTATATTTTTCAGAACACTTGATATTATGTAATATTTATTAATATTATTTAATATTACTTTAATTCTTACTAAATACTCTCATCAGAACCTTCCTTTCCTGACATTCTGGGTCTGTAGCAGTTAGGAATCAGTACTCCTACCACAAAGACCATGGTTTGTCTTTCTGTTAGATAAGATTTCTGAGAGGCAATGCCATGTAGTGGAAAAAAAAGTACTAGACTAAGGGTCAGAAGGACTGGCTTCCATTCCTGTCTCTGCTGTTAACAAGCTGTGCTACCTGGGGCAATTACTCAACCTCTTTGGACTTCAATTTCATCACTTTTAAAGTGAAGGCATTGAATTTGATGATCTCTTATCTTAGGCCCTTTTTAGTTACAACATTCCATCATACTATCTATACTACATATTTGTGGTAAAGGTCTTTCTGACAAAAGTTTTAATAGAACACGTCTTCATTAGTAGGGGTATTATTCTTATTAGTAGTATATTAAACTATATCAGTTTAGTTGTGAAATCTGATATTCATGCTAATCTTTGAAATTAAGAAGAAAAAATGGGTTTATCCTTACAAGAAATACTACAGACAAAATTCAGGGCCCTGGAGGGTGAGGAAACCTGGTTTACTTTTATCAAGCACAAAACAAAACTTTTGTTGTGCTTAGCATCAGAGATATCAGAACTAGGGGGCAGGATGATAATAATAGCTCATGTTTACATAGAGCCTAAAAGTGCCAAAAGTATTTTCCACACAGCCATCCTGTGAGAAAGGTAACACCAGTGTTACCCACGTCGCCATGGAGACGATACGCCATCCAGCACACACTGCCTCAGAGTCCACCATCGAGTGATGTCTCAGAACTGAAGCTTCTGGGAGGGTCTTTGTGAAGATTTCTGGGGGAAAAAGGGTTGGAAAAGAAAGGAGCTGAATGGAAAGCTCAGAGTTCTTCCTCCATCTTGGGACTATCTCGGCAGCTACCAGATTGTTCTTGCTGCTGTCGATGATGGTATTTATTAGGGATGTGTAATGGATGGTATTTATTATGGACAATGGTTGGTAAATTAGCCCAGGAGCCCTTTCAGCACCCAAGAACCCTCCCTTCTCTCCTCCCTTTGAGTCAGAGAAGGAAGAAACTGCCATTAATTGGATAATTTTTCTGAGTTGTTACCTTCCCTTTCTTCCCATGAGGGAAAGGAGTCTAAAGTGGGAAAATCTGATTTCTGCTACAGTTAATAGAACCTAGAACTGGCTCTTATTACACAATGAACATACCCCTCTCCTTTTTTCTGCTTCTTCATTTACTTTCCTTTGTATAAAGAAAATCTAGCAGTTTCCAATCCTGGTTGTATCATTACCATTGGCATGGATAGAAGTTTGGGCCAATGTGTGGGTCTGGGTAGAAAACAAGGGATGATGTTTCCTGCTCTGGCTGAGGCACTGGTTTGTGGCAGAGATATTAATCTCCCTCCAGGGCAGTCACAATCTCTTTGGAGTCAATTTGAGATAATAGACCCAAGCCAACTCAAGTTTATAAGCAAAAATAGGATTTTAAGTGGGGAGAGATGAATAAAGTGAATAAGAGATATACTTTCTATGAGATAAATTTGGAATGTGGATTTGATGGGGTACCTGGGGTCTAAATCAATTTGTAAAACCAGTTTGTACAATTGTAACTGCAATTTGTATTGTAAAATTGTAATAGCAATTTTGTCTGTAAAATCCCTTTCCCAGCCTCAAACTCTGCCCCTTCCCCCTATCCGGGGCACTCGGCCTAGGCAACACCTTGTGTCTCCTTTGTTCTTACTTGAATCTCTTCATGTCTCCTCGGGTCTGGCCCAAATCTCATCTAAACTGTCTATGCACTAAAGTCACAAGTTCCTCTCAGTCAGCTCTGACCTTTATCTATGCACTGAGGTCCTTTCCCTCCCATCTGGTCAGCCCTGACAATGGCAGCCCTACCCTTTAAAAGTAAAAGCCTGTACCCCTCTCACTGGCAGGTCCCCTAAAGGACTCTTGCCCGCTTCTCATAGAAGCGTAACAATAAACTTCTACAACTCTCACTCCAATTAAGCCTGAGACCTTGAATTCTTTCCAGATGCTATTGCAGGTTTTCTGGTCTTAGATAAGATCAGAGTTCCTGCTGAACCTAGAGGGAGCCATCCCTCATCAGATTCATTCGTTTTTGTATCCCATGGGTCCCTTCTTTGATCCCCTGCAGGTGTTCACATTGTTTCTTGACCTCTGTCATTATAACTCTGGCTCAGATTTGGACCCATTGTGGTACCCATAGAAATCCAGAAACTCTCCCAGAATTCGACTGGTCACTGAGGTCAGAACTGCCCAGATCTTTCTGGGATTGTTCATAGAGGGTTCTGGTTGGGATATGCCCTAAAAAGCAAGAAGAGGAAGCAGTTTCAAATTTGTCTCATGTTCTCCATCTTGGGAACATATGGGGAGATGCAGGCACGCTCCTCATCCCCCTCCCTCTCCACACTTCTTCCATTAAGGGAGACTGACCAATAGTGGATTGCTGCTTGGGCATGACTGATGTAGGCAGGGAGGGCAAGGTTTGAATGCTGAAAGTACCTGGTTTGCTGAGACTGCCCCTTTGTCCCCTGCTCCAAGCCACAGAGGAAACCACTGTCTTAACTGCCCCCTTCTTCAGTGTCTCGGCAGGAAAAACCTTCTTGACTTTGAAGTCAGACATATTTGGGACTGATCACAATGGTTCTAATGGACTGTGCTGGCCAGTCTTTTGTGCTCCCCAATCTCCCTCAGACCTTCTTTGCCTTCCCTAATACTGGATACCCCACAGTCAGCTAAGAGAATTAGTACATTAACCTTAGGTTGTAAATTGTCATCTAAGGGACAGAAGAGAGAAAAGTGAGTCTAGAATGAGACCAGTAGATTCAGCCAGAACTGGTCACAGAGGCAGGTACAGGGCAGGGAAGGGGGCTGAACAATGGGCTTTCCCTGGGGACTCCCAAACCTGATGGAGCTGCCCACAGCTGTTTTCTAAGTCAGCTCAAGGTGATGAGCAAGGTAAAATGGAAGCAAGGTGAGAGATTTTAATGTGATACTTCATTCTTCCAGGCTCCAAGCTTTTATACAGTATATCTGGGTGAACCCAAAAGCCCAGGGATAGAAAAAAGTGGGATAGAAGACAGAGATGGCTACAGCCGGCTCTCCTGCCCTAAACACGCTCCACGTAAGGACTTCACCTACCACCCTGACAATGTATTCAAGATGCTACACAGGAATCTACCGCTACAATATTATCACAGGCAGTCTGGGGGACAGTTACCATCACCTATACCTACTGGGAGGTGGGGAAGGATTCATTTACCCACTAACAGTCTCTGTATTTACTATCTGAGTATTATTGTTCTGATTTTATAGATGAAACCAACGAAGTTACATGACTTAACAAGATTACACAGTGGGGTAAATAGCTGAGTTGGAACTTAAACAATGTGCAAAGTATCCGGCACATAGCAGGTCATTGATTAATACTTACTGATTTATTGATTACACCAGGTCTTCTGACCCCCCAGGCCTTTGTTCTTTCCATTACACCATGCTGGCAGCTCAAGGATACTGTGACCTACAGAAAGACGCATAGAAAGAGGAGATTTAGGGGTGCGCTGGAGACAGCTCTGAAAGGCTCCCAAGAGCTGATAGTTAAATTTTCAGTGGGAACAAATACACGTCAGAAGTCAGAAAGCACTACAGATCAGGGCTTGATGTCTTGTTTTGTTGATCATCTAGACTTAAGAAAGTGATGAAGAAAATGTTAATTCAGATTAAACTTAAAAGTGTGTCCTGCATACAATTTTCATTGTCTGTAAACTATAAAAGATTTATTCACAAAAGAAAAGAGACCATGTAAGTTAAACATAAAACACCCTTTGGAAAAACTGAAGAAAAAACAACCACCACCATACAATCTTGGGGGGAACCAACCGCCATTAATCATCTGCAAGTTACAAGTGGGAGAGAGAGGTCAAGTGACACGATTGGATGAATGTTGGACCTGACAGCAGCAGATAAGGGTTCAAATCTCAGTTCTGCTACTTATTACCAGGGTGACTAAGCAAATTATTAAACCTCCCTGGGTCTTAATTTGTTCATCTGAAAAATGAGGAGATCATAATAAATTTTTCCCAGGGTCCTTTCTGGCTGTAGACTTGAGATGCTCACACGTACTTACTATCTGTGTGACCTTGGGGAATCATGATAACAATAACCAGCCTTTATATAACTCTTTAAGGCAAATATCTCATTTTATCCCCCAAAAAACCCTGGGCCAGGGGCTGTCTTTAATGCCCATGTTACAGAAGAGGAAATAGAGGTCAAAGATGTGTGCCCAGAGAAACATGGCCAGTAAGTGACTGAGATGGGATTCGAACTGAGGTCATCTCAACTCCAGGTCCCCTGATTTGTCTGCAGCGCCACCTCGTGGCGCCATTGTATACCTCTAGGTGCCACTTTCCTCACCTCTAATGTGTTGTTAAATTACTGTTTCCCCGATAATAAGACCTATCCCGAAAATAAGCCCTCCCCTTACTGTGTAAGATTCCTCTAAAATAAGCCCTCCCCCGAAAATAAGCCCGATTGAGATTGCTACTGTAGTGAAGGTGATCCCCTGTGCTACACGCTACATTACAGTACCCTCTGTATGCACCGTTCTCCCCCCCCCAAACGCACGCCGCCCTCCGAGCTGCATCCAGTCAGAGCTGCAGCAGTGAGCGCGTCATCCTGTTCTTCCCCAGTGATTTGCTTATTGAATAAAGGTACATTTTTTTGTTCACATTTACCTGTTTATTAAAATTGCTGTCAATGTTCATTAAAATAAGCCCTCCCCTGAAAATAAGCCCTCTGGTGTTTTTCTGTCCAAAAAAATAATAAGACAGTGTCTTATTATCGGGGAAACACGGTATAAGATAAACCTCCAGCCCTAAAAATGAGAGGAGCAAGGAGGCAGCTTGATGGAATCAAAAGGGCTTTGCACTGAGAGTCAGGGGAGATTGGGGGTTGAATCTTGAACCTGACATTTACTAGCAGCATCACTCAATGCAAGTTGCTTAGCTTCTCTGACCTCCGCCTGTTTATCTGTAAAATGAGGAGAGTAGTTCATGTACTACCTGCCTCATGGGGTTATTTTTAAAAAATTAAACAAAATTAAATTTAAATTTTACATTAAATTAAATTTAACTTTATCTTAAATTTTAAATTAAATTTAAATAAGATTTAATTTTAAATTAAATTAAAATTTAACTTTATTGTAAATTTTAAGTAAATTTTAATTTAAAATTAAATAAAATTTACCTTATGTCTTTAATTATTTGATAAAATTATTATTTACAATTATTTAAAAATAAATTAGTTTTTTAAATTAACAAATGCTTACTCCCTCCAATATTTCTCTCTCTGTCTCTCTCCCTCTGTGTGTCTCTCTGTCTCTGTCTGTCTGTCTCTCACTCACAAACACACACACACACACACACACACAAACTCACACACACATACCAGAAAAAAATAGATAAAATCTTTGTAACAAATATGCATGGTTAAGTAAAACAAATCCCATCACTGGTCATATCTCAAAATGTGTGACTCATTTTGCACTCACCCTGATGAAAGTACTTTGATAACTTACATTGCCCCCAAACTTCCCTGTTTCTGTTGCACATGGCACCAGTCTCCCCATCACCCAGTTTCACAACACTGGGCTTATCCTTGACTCTTCTTTCCCTGGCATCTCCGTGTAGCCAATCAGTGACCACACTTGTTGCTTCTGTGTTCATGGTATCCCTCACAATTGCCCCAGTTCTCTCTCCCCCCCTAGCTGCTACCCTCTAACTCACCTGCTCCTGGTCTCTCCTTCTCTGTTGTTTTCCTCTCCATAGCTGTCTCTTTCTGAGCACCAGGCCTGTTCACATCATTTTTCTGCTCAAAAATATTCAGTGGTTCCCCACTTCCTGGAGGAAAAAATACAATATAATCTGCTGGTTGGTATTTAATACCCTTTAAAATCTGACCCTTCTCTACCTTTCCAGCCTTATTTCAAACAACTCCCCTTCATTAGCTCAACATTCCAGTGAAACTGGCCTGTTAAGTGTTACCTTAAACTTTATCCATCTTTTTTTCTTTTTGCATTTTGTTTTATTTACTATTATATTTACTTTTAATATTAATTTTAAAAATGAGTTCTGAATTCCCTCTTTTCCTCCCATCCCTCCTTCATCCATTGTGAAGGCAAGAAATGTGATATCAATTATATGTGTGACATAATACAAAACATATTTTCATATCAGCCACGTTTAAAAAAAAAAGAAGAAAAATGAAGAAAGTGAAAAAAAATTCTTCTTCAATCTACATTCAGACACCATCAGTTCTTTCCCTGGAGTTGGATGATGCTTCATCTTTTAAAAATACATTTAAAAAAATTAATAAACAAAAATCTATTTTTCTCCTTCTCATCTTCTCTTCCCAACTGGGGAAAAGAAAATAGAAAAAGACAAAAAATTTTGTGAGACAAGCACGCACAGGCAAACAAAACAAATTCCCACTATCTGTTGACATTCCATTTCTACCTCTGTCCAACTGTTTAAGTCAGCCCCCATTGGACCTGGAATTCAATTCCTTCCCAGGTCTACTGCTCTGAATCCTTGGTCTTTCCTCGAGGTTTAGCTAAGGTGCAGCTTCCATTGTGAGTGTAAATCATAGTGTAGCAGCTAAAGGGCTCCACAAAGTCCCAATAAGTATTTATTTATGAAGTGTTATTATATATTATATAACATGTGTTACTGTATTAATAATTATATGTATTTTTAAACTTACACAAAAATAGACCTTTGGAAAGGATGCAATCAAAGTGGAAGGAGTTGATCCACGGGGTTACTGGAGTTCATTGAGTAGTGGATAACGATGCTTTAGGGAAGTCACTTTGGCAGCCCTATGGAAGAGGGAATGGTGAGGGGAGATACTTGAGACCAAGAGACCAAATAGGGAGTCAGTGCAATTGCCTAGAGGTAATAAGAACGAGTGGGGTGGCTACACAGGTAGAGAGCAGTGGATGGATAATAATAGTTACAATAATAACTACTAACATTTATATTGCACATTCCATATGCCAGGCATTGTGTTAAGCACTTTAAATATTATATAAATAAAATAGAATATAAAATTAGCTCATTTAATTCTCATAATCACCCTGGGAAGAAGATGCTATTATCCCCATTTTACAGATGAGGAAACTGAGGCAGACAGAAGTGACTTGCCCAGGGAGAGAGGTTCTGGAGGCAGAAAAGGCAAGTCTGGTGACTGATTGTGTATATGGGCTGAGGGAGAGTAAGAAGTCCACAATGTCTTCAAGGTTGTGACCCCGAGTGACTGGAAGGATGGTGGTGTATGTACTTGAGAGTTCTGCCATAGGAAATTTGTTCATGAGAAGAGTGGGTTTGAGGGGAAAGATCATGGAATTAAATCTTCCATGCAAACCGTCCCTGCTTGTTCATTCTGTGAGACTCACTCTGACCCACCAAAAATGAATAGGACAGGGCAGGGGCTCTCCCTCAGTGGCCATCACCTTAGAGCTTAGAGTCTCTTTCCTGAGGGGCACCTTCTTCAGCTACGGGGGGAACTGAGCTCACGAAATGTTGCCCACTCACTTGATGGTGCCGGGGTTGGTATTGGGTCTCCCAGAATGGCAGATGCCTGTTGCACCCACTAGACACTAGGGAGAGGAGGGGACAAGTGTTGGATAATAACAGGCAAACTGGAAGGTCTTGCTGTGTGGAGAGGGTGTGATACAGTACACCCCCCCCATCCTCTGCTTTGTTGATTACCCACCCTCAGGGTCACTCCACAGCTCCCCAAATAGGTATATGGCACCCTATTTTGGAGACTACTACCTGGAGACAGTGAGAACTTAGGGATTTGCCCATGGTCATAACGCCAATAAACAGCAGGGCTTTCTAACCTGGAGGCTGGCTTGCTAGCCACTGTGCCAGCTACTTCTCATAAGAATAGGGTCTGGATCTTTGATTTCATTGGTGGAGAGAACTCCTGAGTGAGAAAACTCCCTCCAATATAGGTTGGCACGTTGTCTTCAACCTTAGGGAGCTGTCCAGAGCATTGAGAGACTAAGTGAATTCCCTGTGATCACACAGCATTGTGTGTCAGAAACAGAAATTGAATCTGGGTCTTCCTGACTTGAAATCAGTTTCTCTTTGTCGGTACTTAACAAGTATTGGTTGTCTTCTCAATTAAATTGAATTTCAAGAATCCCTCTGCTTCTCCCCCCACACCCCCATGTCTCTCTACATGTTTAAAGAATGACTAAAATTTCTATATTAAAGGGGGGGGGATTTTTTATTCCTCAGTCAGAGCTAAAAGCTTTAACATGCAAAGGCAAATTGACATTACAAATTTTTTTTTACCAGAACCTCACTTATATTAACATAGCCTCAGGTGAGTAAGTCAGCAGCCTTAAGGAACTCTTCTCGGACTTTGGGGTGGGGGAGAGGAAAGGAGGGTAGTTAGAGAAGATAAGGATCCTGAGGACCTGAGGAAAGGAGAAAGGGATGTGGAGAAGGGAATAGAAGAGAGAAATTAGAGATGGTTAACAGAAAAAGCTTACACCAAATCCTTTCCAGTGGTGAGAAGACTGGAAAAGGGAAAGGCACCACTCACATGCCCATCTTTCCCACCTCTGGGCCAACATACCTTGATTGAACATCAGCTGTTCTGTTAGACAGTCCATGAAATATAAGGCTGCCCACAAAAAGGTGGCTCAGGGAAGCAACTTATTAAGACCTTTTCTTTTTTACTTCTTCTATTCTTATTCTTCCTCATCTCCCAATAGCAAATTCTAACCCCATTAATAGTTAAAAAAAAAACTAAGAGATTTCCATAATATTTACTATCTAAATCTTGAAGTTTACATATTTATAAAATTCCATGAGAAATTAGAAGGCACTTGGCAGAGCAACTATGTAAGGAATGTTTGTTGAACACATGAATGAATGAATAACAGAGCAATTCATGAAGTGTCACAAAACAGCAATAGCTCATTTAAAGAAGACATCTCTCCCCAATTTTTGCAGGACTGGGGAGCCCTATGGAGACATTGCAGGGGTTTTTTTTAATGTGTCATTGGTTTCACTGAATTCTTTTCATTTTCTTCCTCAAATATTTTATAAAAGTTTTTTTTTTTGGTTATGTGAAATTATTTTGGAGAAGAAAGAAAAGGGGTATGAAAAATCTATGCAAAGAAGAAAAGATTATAAAAATTCTGTTCTTTTTATGTTTAATTTTAAAAATTTGTTTCTCAATTGCATAGAAATGAAAATTTTAAATAAATTTTTAATATTCATTTTTTAACATTTGAGTTCCAAATTCCCTTCCTCCCTGCCCCGCTCCTTGAGAATGCAAGCAATTTGATATAGATTATACATGTGTAGTCATGCAACATGTTTTCATATTAGCCATGTTGCAAAAGAAAAACTAGACCAAGAAAACCCGAGATAAAAAAGAAAATTTTAAAAGCATATTTCAATTTGTATTTAGATGCCATCAGTTCTTTCTCAGGAGGTGGATAGCATTTTTCATCATAAGTCTTTCACAATTGTCTTGGATCATTGTATTGCTGAGAATAGCTAAGTCCTTCACAGCTGATCATCATTCAACATGGCTGTTACTGTGTACAATGTTCTCTTGGTTCTACTCACTTCACTTTGTATCAGTTGATGTAAGTTTTCCCAGGTTTTTCTGAAAACCATCCTGCTTGTCATTTCTTACATCAAAATAGTATCCTATTACATTCATATGCCATAACTTGTTCAGCCATTCCCCAATTGATGAGCATCCCCTCAAAAAATCAATTTTAAACTAGCTCATTTATATCGTACTTTACAATTTACAAGCTATGGTCATCTTTCTAATTTCAAAGTACTTATTTGAGCCTTGTAAGGTACATATAGATAGATAGATATGTATATGTGTGTATACACACAATATACATACACACATAAACTAGAGTATATATTATATGTATTATATATGTATATATATATATATATATATATATATATATATATATATATTTGTTTTTCAGTCATGTCTGACTCTTTGTGACTCCATTTTGGGTTTTCTTGGCAAAGATACCAGAGTGATTTGCTATTTCTTCCCCAGCTAATTTTACAGATGAGGAAACTGAAGCAAAAAAAAAAAATTTAGCGACTCACTCAGGGTCACACAGCTAATAAGTGTCTGAGGCCAGCTTTGAACTTAGGCAGATGTCTTCTTGACTCCAGCCCAGACGCTCTATCCATTGTACCACCTAATTGCCCAAGTTTATATGTGTGTATGTATATACACAAACATATACATATACATACATACCTATACATATATATATATATCTATATATGCATGTTTAGGTATGTATTTATATACCTGTATCTCTCTACACAGAATTGTCCCTATTTACAAGTGATAAATAGAAGTCTTAGACAGGTCAAATAAATTACTATCTATCACACAGCAGCAGTATGTGATTATCAGATGAATGGCATAGACAGTAAGGGTCCTTATTGAATCTAAAGGTGGAAGAGATCAGCTTGGCCAAAGCAGACTTCCTGAAAGAGGGGGGACTTGACCTGACCTCATGGATAAATAATTTGGACTCACAAAGCGTGAAGGCTGAAGACAGAAATGTGCTATTTTTTTAATGGTAAAAGAGATTAAAATTCATGACCAAATAGGGATCAAACAACTTTCCAAATTATCATGGAACTAAAGAGTATCTAGTCCAATCCCCCCATTTTATAGATGAGTAACATCAATTCCAGAGGTGTGGACTAATTTGCCCAGAGTTCACTGAGGTGGTAAGAAACAGAGCCAGATTTTGAGTTTCCAAATTCTTAGGTGGCATGATGGATAGTGCTGAGCTTGGAGCTAAGAATACAAAAGTTCAAATCCTGCTCAGAGGCTTACTAGCTCTGTGACTTTGAGCAAGCCACTTAACCTCTGTTTACCTCAGTTTTCTCAACTGTAAAACAGGGATAACAGCATTTACCTCCCAGGATTGTTGTAATGATCAATAAGATAATATTTGTAAAGCAATTAGCATAATACCTGACCTATAGTAGGTACTATATCAATGTTAGCTAATATGTCCTCTCCACTAAATAACTCGATTATATTGATGGAATGGTGAATCTTGGATTAAAAGTACTTGGCTGAGTTAAATTTGAGTTTTTTCTATGAAACCTAGACTCAAACATTCAGAGACCTTGTTTTCTTCCAGAAAGAGCTTTAACCCAAACCTTCCAGGGACCCTGAGGTTGTGTGTGCTGGGGTACCTTACTTCCCTTTAGAGAAACAATCACAAGAATGTGTATCTGTGGATGTGTTTGGTTCTTTCTAAATGTTTGTTTATTTTTTAAAAGGTTTGCACAAGCTCTCCAATGAGCCAATTCTCTCCTGTGTTGCTATGCAAACATGCTGCACTTCTGCTGAAAATGGAGCTCCTGTCTTTTCTTCATAATCTCTTAGCTCACGAATGGCTGGAGAGAAAAACCAGCCCTCTCTGCGGAGCAGGTAAAACATCTGGTATATTCTTAGGAATAAATCTCTACCTGTCTAAGGGACTCCTCAAAGGAAGACAGAGGTTACAAACAGAAACTTATTTTTATTTCAAAGCTTTATGATTCAACTTTAAAAAAATTTCTCTCTGGCCCATTTAAATACATTTTAGCAACAGAAGCCTGCTAACAGGGAAGTTATTTTGTGAAAAGAATTTAAAAGCTCAGGAGTGGGAGGCCAGTGATTCTGTTGCTGGAAGAAATATATGACAAAGGCAGGGCTATAGAATAAAGGAACTAGCGTGGGAAGGCCCGCTAAATTGAAGTTCATGGCAACCAGGGGGATTATGGGTGTTGAAGAGAATCTTGTTACCCCAGAGCGTACTACCTCCTTTTTTTTTTTTTTAAAGCAATCAGGGTCAAGTAACTTGTTCAAGGTTACATGGTCAGGTTTTTCCAGGGTGGGTGCTAAGTGTCTGAGCCTGGGATTAGATCCCCAGGTCATCCCAACACTGGAGCTGGTGCTGTTACTCGCTGTGCTACCTGGCCGCCCCAAGGGTACTAACTCTTAGCTGATTATCAGTTTTTCAGTGTGAACATTTATATAATGGAAATCAAGGCTTGGTTTGCTGTTTTGTTGATTGTCTATACTTAAGTAAGTGATAGGGAAAGTGTCACTAATGCAGATTAATCCTTAAAAGTGTGTCCTGCTTTACTTCCACCTGCCCCCCAACCTCAGCCAGTTGTTAAGGATGCAGCAACACCCTCTCCCCCCCCACCCCCTCCGCCTTAGCTCCATATTGCTTTGTCTAAGTTTTACTAAGTGGAGTCCTAGTATGTTTGGGAAGGATATGGGCCAATAGCCAGGATTGAAAGGAATTTTTGAAACCCAAGCCAAATAGAAAGTTGGAATTCTGCATTCCAAGCACGGCAAAAAAAAAAATCATTAAAAAAATTTTTAAATGCTTCATGGCTTCTCTGACGAGCTGGCTGGGTGCTCTTGGCTGGGGAGCCTGTATCACAAAAGAACTAACAATGGTACCTAACCATAGGTCCCATACTCTGAGGTTACCCAGTGGATGAAGACCAGTCCACAGAGCAGGACAGTAGCAGAGAGCAGAAGCAGCAGAACTGGCTGACCAACAGAATATTCCTATTCATCATGGAAAGAAACTCAGCCAATGACATCACTAGAAGACGTGGGGAGCACCGAAGAGTCAGTAGAGTGAGTTTCCCTGGATACTCTTGTGTTCTGCTTATATATTCCTTACTTGTGTCCTGCCATACACAGCCTCTGGTCATATGTGTTTCCTATGTATGGCCCCTCTCCCATTTGTGGCCTATTGGAGACTATACTCCCATGTGTGTGGGGAAAAAAAAATTCAAGTCATGTGTTTTGTTAGATAACTCCTTCCTCTGTTGAAATGGGCACCTCGCATGGACTGGGGCATGCAGTCATGTCCCCTTTCTGTTGGTCTTGGGCTCTGACCTCTTGCTAAAGGGCATACATAAGCCAGGAGCTCCCAATCTGCACTTTGCTCCCTATGACAGGGTGGACAGGAGGATGGGCTGTTTTGAGGGTGATTAGTCACCTCGCCAGGAAGGGACATTCATCTCCTCTACATCCTTGCTGTAGAAAACAATTTACCCTCCTCTCTTTTGCCCATCATTTTGGGACCATGACAGTTTTTCCTTGGACTTCTAGCTTGGAGAAAAAGGAAGGAACAAAATATGATTTGGGAGGGAAAGTCAATCTAGAGTGAGAATGAGGAATAAGATAGTCTACGTGCTCTTTTAGCATGTATGTAATATCAAGAAAGGGCAGCTAGGTGAATAGAGAGGAAAACCTGAGTTCAAATCTAGTCTTAGACACTTATTAGCTGTGTAACCCTGGGCAAGTCACTTAACTTTGCCTTATTTTTCTCATGAGCTGGAGAAGGAAAAGACAAACCACTCCAGTATCTTTGCCAAGAAAACACCAAAAGAAGTCAGACGTGACTGAAAAATGACTAAACAACAATATCAAGAGATCTTGAGAGACTCTTTCTTCCCCCCAGTCCCCAGAACACTGGGGAGACTGACTTTGGAAGAGATATGGAAGGATGTGGGTATAGATGGGCAGCAAACTGTACTATTGAAGAGGGGCTCACATCAACAAGATCCCAGATCTGCTGAAGTATTTAGGGGCCAAGAGGAATTTCTCAGACTGGGAAAGGGAAAATGAAAAGTGTTGACAAGGAATTGAAACCCAAGATAAATGAGATAATTGTTTAAAAGTACTTCTTCCAATCAGTCTAAGTTAACTAGTCCAAGATGACCTATATCCTAGGCTAATAAAACATTTAGGATGTATTTAATTATCTGTTGTCAATACTTTTCTAGGCGAGACCTAGGAGAACAGGAGAGGCCCCAGGAGATTGGAAAAGAGTAGATTTGGACCAAAAAAATTCTATTAGCATGTGAGCCCCTTGAGAGCAGGGACGGTCTCATTTTTTAAATCTGTTATCACCAGCATTTAGCACAGTGCTTTGTACACAGTAAGCACTTAATAAATGCTCTAGGTGGCAGGATCTTGGGAAAAAACAAGCCCAGCAAACATCCTAATAGATATTGTTGTCACTTCAGAATACCCTAATAGAAATAGGGCACTAGCAAAATTCTAGAAGACATTTTAAAAAGTTTTCAAAACTTTTATGTCTTTTCATTGTTATATGTCATTCCCCAATGTGCTCTTCTGCTCCCCTCCCCCCACCCCAAGAAAGAACCCTCCATTGAAAGTATGTACAGCATTCTGCCCCCATGGACTTTCGATTTCTCTACTGAGAAAAGGGAAGTATGTTCCATCATCTTTTCCAGAAAGGATTTGTACCACGTCAGGGGACACAGTGCCTGGTGCTTAAATGCTTGTTGACTGAATCCTGCCAGGGACCACTGAAAACTATGACCAATGGGAGCAGTAACACAGGACTGAGGAAATCACCCTCAGTGTCCCACTTTTCAAAAAAGCAGAGAATAAAGTCTGCAACCTACAGATCATGACTGAAAAACAACTCAACAACATCAAGAGATCTTGAGTAAAATGGCTTTGGAAGAGACACGGGAAGACGAGGGTACAAAGGGGCAGCAATCTGTACTGCTGAAGGGGATGCTCACCTTGACAAGAGACCAGGTTCTGCATCATATTGTCTCATCACATACCCCAGCATACCCTTGTGTCACTGGTCCCGGCTTAGGGACAAGGTCATGATCAGCATTATAGCTATTTTGCTCTCTTGGCTTAGAGCTCTGGGTCCCAAGCCAACAACCATCCTTATTCCATAGTCTCTGGTCACTTGCCTGTAGGTTGGATTTGTAATCTTGGGCTGGAAAGATGATCTGTTTCAGCTTCTCCATGGGTTTCCATTTACTCTTTGGTCAGGCATTCTTGTTCAATTGTCATTGGAGTAGCCATGGGGGCAGCTGGACTGTACCGCTTCTGTCTGCTCCCTCCTCCGCCATCTTGGCTGTGTTTTTGCTGGTATATTTTTTGGTTCTGAATAGCATTTAACACCTATAGATCTTGATGTATATACAGAAATGGCAAATGTCTATTTAACGCCCAAAGCAAGACTTGAAATTCCTGCTCTTTGTGAGCATTGGGAACAAATGGATAAAGCACTTGTAATTTTAGTTGTCCTTTTATTATCCTCAGGGGTCATTTAAAAGCTTGTCTTTTCATTCCCATTACCTCACACAGTGCCTTGAACATGAGTGCTGAATATCACTTCTAGTCTAAACCACTACAATAGCCTTCAAACTGGCCTCCCCCTTCAATCTCTCCTCTGCTCAGGAGTCAAGGTGTAGATCCAAACTGGTTCTGGCCCTCTTTGATGATCTGCAGTGATTCCTTGATTCCTCCACGATCAAATACTCAACCCTCTGTTAGCCGTCTAAGGCTTATCACAAGCTGGCCCCTTCGTCTCATACTTTTGTCCCCCTCCAGAAACTACAGTACAGCTACCCTGGATTTACTGTTCCCTAAACACGATACTCTGGTCTTTGTCCTTGGTCCTGAATACCCCCTCTGCCCAGAACAGTCTGCCCCACACGGACATTTCTTATTTCCCTGGCTTGCTTCAAGACTCAGCTCCAACCCCACTTTCTACAGGAGGCCTTTCCCTTATCACTTAATTTTTAATGACTTCTCTTTGAGAAGGCTTGCTATCTGCTCTCTGCAATTTGTGTGTACTTTCAATAGGGGCAGCAAGATGGCACAATGGATAGAGCACTTGGCCTGAAGTCAGGAAGCCTCATCTTCCTGAGTCCAAATCCAGCCTCAGGCACTTACCAGCTGTGTGACCCTGGGCAAGTCACTTCACCCTGGTTGCCTCAGTTTCCTCATCTGCCAAATGAGAAGGGAAAGGCAAACTGCTCCAGCATCTCTGCCAAGAAAACCCCAAATGGGGTCGTGAAGAGTCAAACATGACTAAACAACAGAATTTCTTTACATGCTGCTTTCCCCCTTTGACTCTAAGTTCCTTGATAGGAGGAGCTGGTTTCTGCCCCTTTTTTGTATCTGCAGTGGTTAGCATAGTGTCTTGCACATAGTAGGTGCCTAATAAATGCTTAAAGCCTGACTGACTGTACTGCATTCAACAAGATGAGACGCTGTCCTCTCTAGCTTCGTGATCCTGGGAAAATTGCTTCCTTTTTGGGTTTCAGATCTCTCATCCATAAAACAAAGAAAGTAGAACCTGTCCTTGCTAAGCTCGCTCCTACCTCGTATTCCTTCTAGGGGACTTTCAGTTAAATGTTTTGATTGGGAGCGATTTGTTTTGTTCAGTTTTGTTTTCTCGATAAGATCGATTCTCCTTTTCACCAGGAGATGGCAGCTTCCTACTGTTTTAAATGGGGCACTTCATTTGGGGGGAAAACGATGGGGAAAAAAAAAACAAAAAACCTCCATCAGCGGCTCAGTTTCAGTTGGCAGACTGGTGGATGTTTTTGGGATGTGGATTTAATTGAAGAAACCAAGAATTCTATTTTAAAAGTTTTTCCTAAAATGTCAGAAGCTCCCCCTGGTAATTATGTTTCACTTCAAGGACCCTTCCTCCTTCCTTCCTCTTCCTCCCACAAGTGGAGTGTTAGACCCTGGGAGAGTCTGTTGTGCTCCAGGAATCTGCGTGGATTCATTCAGCCCTCTTCTCCAAGGGCCTTCTAGTTAATGCCCCCAAAGCAGTTCTGTTCTGTGGGTCACCCACTCTAGTAACCATGCAGTCTCCTTGTTCTGAGGGTCCTCCTGGAAAGGAATCCTGTGCTACATCATAGCAGATAGGGGGCACCTTTCTGAGAATCAGTGTGGTTCATTGGATAGAACCTTGGACTTGAGTCTGAAAGACAAGGGTTTGAGTTCTCATTAGGGACTTTTTAGCTGTAGGCATCAAAGGATTGTGTAACTTTGGCCCTGGAAGGGATTTTAGAAGTTCTCCAGCCTAACCTTATCATAACAATCATCATGATAATAGCTAGCATAAACAATAGAGTTTGCAAAGTACAACACATATGTTATCTCATTTTTGTAGATCAGGAACAGAAGGCCTGAGAGAGGACAGGTCCCTTTATGGTCTTAGGTGACCTAACTGGCATTCTGCCTACAGATGCAGCACTCTCCCTCCTGTCCAGAGCGGCCTGAGCCAATTCACTAAAGTCACAGATCGTAGATTTAGAGCTGGAAGAAATCCAAGCACTCAGCAAATCTATCCCCCTTACTCCTTTCTCCCAATTCTCCAATACTGTTGCTTTTCTAAACTAAAAAAGCAGCTTCTACAATTTTTAAGAGATTCCTAAATCCCTTTAGGAAAGTAAAAATTGAAAACACCCATGCTGGGCATGAGACAGCTACAGTTCGTTGCAATCCCGACTTATTCCCAAGAAATGAATAAAAGACAGAAATGAGATGTGAATGTTCAGAAAAGGAAGGGTGCCCCTTATATATCCAGAGGAGGGAAAGTAGATGAAGAGATTGAACGCACCATTGGCATCCTAAAGGAATTAGGCAGAGGACCCTGGCTCATTGGGTAGATCCTTGATCAAGAATTTGCAAAAAGTCATGGACAAGAGTTGAATATGATGGATGAGAAGTGGGGGAGAAGCTGCAATCTGCACCAGTGGAGATACTCCCTATGGATAGTAACCAGACCTTTGATCTGGTCAATGCAGGGAACTCCTGAAGAGGAGCTCCCTCCACCAATGCAGATGGAATCTCTCAGCAAATTACTCACACAGCTGCCTGTGTGTTTATAGCTATTTTTGTGTTGTTCCCTTCATCAGACTGTGAACTCCTTAAGAGAAGGGAAATTTTTTTTGGCATTTCTCTGCATCCCCAAATGGCTTAGCATAACGCATCAATAAACCCCTAGAAAATGTTTGTTGACTTGACTTGGCCCAACATATTGAGAATGTCTCAACTCTTCTTGAGCAAATTGCCTTACGGGACTGGGGAGAAGGTAGGGCCTTCCTCATATAGCAAGTCAGATTAGAGGAAGTGAGTGCTTAACTGTCTCTATTCTTTCTTTCTTTCTTTCTTTCTTCCTTTCTTTCCTTCTTTCTTTCTTCCTTCCTTCCTTCCTTCCTTTCTTCCTTCCTTCCTT